>NW_026054926.1:0-172972 GCF_022478755.1 Daldinia loculata
TAAACTATATAATTTATAAAATAAATTAATAAATATTATTAATATTATAATCTTTTTTATTTTATAATTAAAGATTACCCGTAAAAATAATATTTAATAAAAACCTAAAATTTATATTAAAATTTTGGCAAACTTTATTTACAAAATTAAAAATAAAATTGATAATATTAACCAATTATTATCCATAAATAGATAAATAAATCGAAAAAAAAAACCAAAATATTAAAATAATTATAAAATACTATTATGCCGCATTTTAAAAACCATAAATTAATATTATTCCAATTTTATAATATAATTTTAATAATATAAAATTATTAATATTATAATATAGCCTAAATAAAGTTATATATAAGTTTAAACCAAAAATTATAATCTTAATAATAAAATTACTAAATAATTTTATCAATTTTAATATTTTAAAAAAATTATATTAAAAAAAAATAAAAACTATAATAGATTTTATTACAATTAACGTAAAAATAAAATATAATAAAATTTACAAATTAATTAATTAAAAAGTTAAAAATATAATATATTTTAAATTATATAAAAGATATAATTTTTTTAAAAAATTTTTAAAAAAATGATTTATTTAACAGGTTAATTTACTAATAATATTAAAATATATTAAGAATTTAATATATAAATTAAATATTTTTAATTATTGGAAAATATATAAAATTATATTAATAATTTAATTTTATAAAATTTTGTAAAAAATAAACTTATATAATAAATAAAAACCTTAAATTAAACATATTATAATTAAAGGTAATAATAATAAATGATTATTTTATAAAATTAAAAAACTTTTAAAAAAGTAAATAAATAAATAAAGTATATTAATATTGGAATATTTTATATAATAAAAAAAATATGTTTTAATATATAATTAATGGTATGTTAAAGAATTATTAATATAAAATATAATAAAATTAATTAATTAATTTAATAAAATAAATAAATTAATATTAAAAAAATTAAAATTATATAAAAAGATTAGTAAAAATAAAAATAAAAAATAAAAATTAGTAAAAGAAATATTAAAAATAAACGTTAAGGTAAAATTAAATATTAGGTTAATAATATTATTATTAATATAATTATTAACTATACCGTTGTAATTATTAATTATACTATTGTAATTTATTATATTAATAATAATATTACCAATTTCGAAAATTAAAATGGTATAATTCCTGGAATTAAACCTAAATACGGATAAATAAAATGGAATTAGTTTTAATATAAATAAATAAAATGGAATTAATCTCGATATAAATGAATAAAATAAAATTAATTTTAATATGAAAAAACGGAGTAAAATTAAATTTAATATAAATAAACAAAGTGGAATTAATTTTAATATTTAATTAATTTAAAATTTAAATTTTAAATTGGGATATTAGTTTAAAAATTAATTTTTAAATTAAAATAAATGTAGTTAATTTAAATAAGTGTAATTAATTTAAAAAATTAAAACTTATTAAGTAATTATAAAAGAAATTTTTTTTATTAACATTATTAAAAATATTTTTTCTTTTTTTATATTATTTTTTAGATTTAATATAGTAAAGATATTATTTAAAGATATTAATATTATTTAAAGATATTAATATTATTATTATAAACTTTAAAAGTACAATCTTTACACCATAAGTTTATATATTTTTATTTAATTATATTTTTAAAGATAAAATTATTATATATTTACAATTATATTTTAATTATATTGTTAGTTAATATAAATTTTAAGATTAAGATATTTAAGGTTAAAGTGTTTTAAAGATTTAATTAAAGCGAGTATTAGCTTAATTTAATAATAATTTAAAATATTGTTAATTTAAATAACGTTAAAATATTAAAATAATATGGAAAATTATTATTTAAAAAAGTATACCATTAAGGATAAATAGTTATATTATTAAAATAAATAATCTTTAATTAAAATATTTATTTTATAACAATAAAAAAATGCTTTTATTTTAAAAAAAAATAAATTAAAAATTCGAAAATATATTAAATTGAAATAATATATATTATAAAATTAAAAAAATAATTTAATTTAAAAAAAATTATTAATATATTAATAAAATTTAACTTTTATGGTTAACTAAATAATAGCTTATTGTATTATAAAATAATAGTAAAATTATAAAAAGTTTATATAATTAAATTAAAAAATAATTAAGATTTTAAGTAATATAAAAGAATTTTATTATACATTTTAGCCAAAAAATATTTTAAAATTATATAAATAAACGGGAATTTTTTATTAAAATTTAATAAATTATTAAATAATATTATAAAAATATTATTAATATTAAGATTAATATAAATTATACAATTTTTAAAGTATTAAAAAATCCTTACATTTTAATAATAAATAAAAAAATAAAAAAAAATATTAAAAGTATAATTATATAAAAATGTAATAAAATTTATACTTAATATTTATAACGTTAATACTTTTATATTTATTATTAAAAATAATAAAAAAATTAATAATAAAAATATTATAATAGATAATAAAAATAATAATATTAAAAATGTAAAAATATAAATAAAAAATATTAAAAATATTATTAATAATATATTAAAAAAGATTTTATAAAATTAATAATAAATAAAATAAATATATATAAATTAAATTAAAAAATTAAGTAAATTTAAAAAAATATTTAATTTTTTATGTAAATAATTAAATAATTTAAAATATAAAATTTTTTAATGGAAAAAAAATATTTAATAATTTATAAAAATTATATAATTAATAAAAATATTAAATAAAATATAAAAATATAGTTAATTAAAATAGGTAATATATAATTTAAAAAGATTAAAAAAAAAAAAAACATTAATTATATTTATAATTACATCGAAAAAGTTAAAACCATTATTAAAAAAATTTAAAAATTATAAATTAATAATTAAAAAAAATAAAGTTAAAAATGTTAAAATATAAATAATATTTGTAAATATATTAAAGAAATAGTTATAAATTTTTCCATAATAATCCGGATTTAACAAAAGGTTTTAAAATGCGATGAATTAATATAATAAAATGTAATAAATTAACATAATAAAATGCGATAAATTAACGATGTAACAAATGCGGTGGATTGACAATATAATGAAAAAATGCGATGCATTTATAATAGATTAAATTAATGAAAACGTTGGGAATTTTTTTTATAAAAAAGCTATTAATAAATATTATTATTATAATAACTTATATAAGTTATTAAATAAGTTATTATATTTATTTTATTTATATGTTAATTATATTATTAAAATAGTTTACAAAAGAAATTTTCTTTTTTTTTTTTTAATTCATTAAGTTTTAAATTAAATAAAACCTTATAATTTTTTTTAATTTTTTATTTTTTTTATATATTTATATAATATTACGTTTTTATATATTAAATTTTAACGTTTAAAAATTTTTAACGTTTTAATTATTTATTTAATATTAAATTTTATATAAAATATTTAAATATAATAATTTAATATTTTATAATTATATATAAAATCTTTTTTTTTTAATAATTTTAAATTAATAATATTATTATTTAAACTTTTTAACTTTTTTTATATATTTATACAATTTTATATATTAAGTTTTAACGTTTATTACGGTTATTATTATAATTATTATTACGGTTAACGTTATAATTAATATTATAACCGATATTACAATTAATATTAACCATTTTTAATATTTTAAAAAGTTTAAAACGCATAAATTTAATTAATAAATTTAATAAAAAAGTTAATAATTATTATATAATTAATTATTATTTATTATAAAAACGCGTTAATATTATTATTTTAATAATGTTATTAATATTATTAATATTATTGTTTTAAAACGTTAAACGTATGATTTTAATATACGGGGTTTTAAATTTACTTTAAACCATAAATTCGATATTGTTTTAAAAAATTATTCCAAGTTTTAATTAATTAAAAAATGGTGTGGTTAAAAAAGGTATAACCTCACAAACGATATCAAATTTGTGGTTTAAATTTACTGAAATAATTTAAATGAATATACAACGCATTTATTTTAGCCGTATAAAAGTACTGTAAAGTAAGTACCTAACCTAAGATAACCCATGCACAGCCCCTTTGCGGGTATGATTTTTGAGCATGATTTTCGGACATAAATGTAGTCGCTCGTGGTTTAAAAATGGGAACAAGACTAAACTGAAAGATATGGAAAAAACTGCTGGTCGACGGTGACAATACCTAGTAATACCACGATGATAAAAACCCAATATATAAACTGTGATGTAACAGATATTAAGTGACTATTATGGCGTTCTACCTTAAGCAGAGTGGTTAGGTAACGATTATGTATAACGGCAGCCAGCATCGGCAATCGGCAATCGACGGTAGCCGAAGCCGTTCCCCAGTTTCGGCTGCCCGCCGTTTCCATCGTTTCCATAAGCCCTAAGCGGGCACCCGTAGCTTTGCATTAGACCCTTATCGACGGGACCTGCAGTGTTACATTACCCCATGTTCCCATTGGACATAATTACGCATACGCCTTAATGTCATCGCTGCGTATAGCTTCGTCCGATACAGGAAGAAAGTAGAATGCTTTTATAGGGATTTATAAGCGGTGATGGAATAAATCGGATTCGTTCTTGAAAGTATCTAGGAACAAAATTTGCTTAGACTTTTGCATTAAGAAAATTATTCAGAAAATTGGACACTTCACGGATGTAAATATGGTATACTCTAACATCAATTCAGGCGAAGTAATGCTAACATCAATCTAGATATTGTCGTTATTAAGATAGACATACAAGGACGCGCGATAACTAGGTTCCAAAAGACCCTATACATATATTCATCTGGTATTTCTTACCAATAAAACCAACGAGATGGGCTCCTGCAACCCGGAGCCTCAGAAGCTCTTCATAGAGACACCATGTATACCATCGATAGCTCTCTCACGAGTAGCCGGTTGGTCAGGACTCCTCTCCTCTCCTCACCCCCTTACTCCTACGCCTAATTCAACCAACTCCAAAACTAACACAGAAAAACAGCAACATATTCCTCAAGCTCGAGAACCTCCAGCCCTCAGGGTCGTTCAAGTCGCGCGCCGTAGGAAACATGATGTACCAAGCGATGCTCGCGAAACCAGCCGGCAACGTGCACTTCTACTGCTCGTCGGGCGGAAACGCAGGCCTGGCGTGCGCAACGGCGGCAGCTACCCTGAGACAGCCGTGTACTATCGTTGTGCCGACGACTACTTCCCAGCATATGATTGAGAAGATACGACGTGAGTTACTTACTTGCCCCTGACCAAAGATTTGTATTTAGCAATGGATAGAGCCATGGCATTTCTCAAGGGGCTGCCTCAAAGTGCAAGCCCCTTTTCCAGAGTTAGGGGGACAACTACATAGGTAGTCAGCTAACCTCAACATATCCATCCACAGTCCTAGGCGCCAAAGTCCACCAAGTAGGCACCAACTGGGCCCTCGCCGACGAACACCTCCGCGCCGTGCTCCTCGCCCACGACCCGTCGGGGGTCTACGTCCCGCCCTTCGACCACCCGGACATCTGGGCCGGCAACAGCACCATCGTCGACGAGCTCGCCACGCAGCTCCGCCCGTACGACGTAGCGCACGTCGACGGCATAGCGTGTAACTGCGGCGGCGGCGGCTTACTCAACGGGATCATGGCCGGCGTGCAGAAGCACTACACCGACGCCGACGTAACAGAACCGACTGTCCTAGCCGTCGAGACCGCGGGCGCGGATAGTCTGAACGCTAGTGTCAAGGCGGGAGAGCTGGTGGCGTTGCCGGGGATCACTAGCATCGCGACTAGTCTGGGGGCGCCGCGGGTTTCGGAGCGCACGTTTCGGTGGAGTCGGGAGGCGCCGCATCTGAAGAGCTTGGTGGTGACGGATGCGGAGGCTGTGATGGGGTCGGTTAGGTTTGCGGATGATGCTAGGATGTTGGTGGAGGTTGCGTGCGGTGCTACGCTTGCTACGGTGTATAATGGGGACTTGAGGAGGGTTGTGGGAGGCGAGGGGATTAGCGATGAGGAGTGGAGTAGGAAGAATGTGGTTGTGATTGTGTGTGGAGGGTCGAATGTTACGTTGGAGATGTTGAGGAGTTATGGGGAGAAGTATGGCGTAAAATAGAAGCATATATCTCGCTGTAGAGTATCGGGTTGAAGGGATATAGATGGCAGAGTTGGAAGTGATATTTGCCGTTTGGGAGTCATCTGTATAAATAAGATGCACATAAATACCGTAAAGCTCATCATCTACTCTACTCCTTCAGCTGCGATCTATCATAAAACAACTCTTCATACCTATCGCCCATCACAGAAGAGCTCATCTTGTCCCACTCGTCTATCTCCCCAAACCCAAACCCTTCAAACACCATCTCTATCTCGCCGAAATAGTTCGTCTCGCCTCTTTGCTTAAACCCAAGGGCTTGGAATAGCACGATGCTAGCTTTGTTATCCGCGTTAATCTTGGCCACGACATCTTTCAGCACAGGCTTGCTGGTAGCGGTCTTGCTATTTGCGGTAGGGATGTCGAGGGAACCCATGTACTCAGCCAGGATACCGTCTAAATGCTGTCGTACAAAGTACAGGAACGTAGCGACGGCCGCGCGGCCGAGACCTACTCCCCGGAACTTGGGGTCGGCGATCATGATGTCGATTTCCGCTGTGCAGTACGTCTTCGCTTCCTTTTCGTCTCCCTTTTGCGCTTGCGCCTGCTCCTCATCATCGCCATCGCCATCCCAAGGACTCAGAAACAAATTAACATCCCCCACCATCCTATCTACCGCATCTCCCACTCCTGCAAGCACAGCTTTCGTCTCCTCTACATCTAAAGAACCACCACCGCGTAACAGCGGCGCACACACAATAAACGTGAGTTTATCTCGCGACTCACGCCACGACGCCTGGTTCTCGTACTCTTCTTCCAGCGAGAGGCGTTCCGAGGCCGTGGCTTCGCGGATGGACTGGAGATTGTTGTTAGCGGGTATATACTATACCATATATAAACTTCTCTTACTAAAAAAGGGAGAATAGGTAAGGGGAAGAAGAAACAAAGGTTGGAGCATGGACATGGATAAATAGAGCGAGACTGAAAGAAAGGGAGAGAGGGAGAGAATACGGGGTCTTCCATCCACCTGTGGTACTGCTGTACATGGTGTGCGTCGTACGGCACGAGCAAGACCTTGCTGGTCGAGATGGCTGTTAGAGATATGTGTTAGCGATTACTTATTTCAGATTGAACGAGGACCTAGGTAAGGGACCTAGGTAAGGGCGCTGTAGTGGCCGTTAGGTATGAGTCGCCTTGGATGGCGGCCAGGTGAGATGAGAAAGATGAAGTAGAACTCACCAATATCCTCATTCAACCTCATTTCTATGTCAATCTATGTCAAACTTGTGTAGGTACTCACTAAGCTATATATATGGTCGATGTCGCATATCTTTTTCTATTCAAGAATTTAATGGCTTGCCTGTACCTATGACCTATGATTGACGAGAGAAATTGTAGTTGTAGAAAGATCTGAGGTATATGAGGCGCAAATTATTTTATTTTAGTCACATGTGTTTGTTTTAATTGTTTTAACAGCCTAGAACTAAACTATTACCAAAATAAAAGACATCTTAGGCATTACACCACTACTATAATAGTTCAATGTATACTTCGTATAAAAAAGGGGAATTGCCATAGGGTATCTATCTTAGCTTTACATATTTACATATACAACAGAGCACACACCCAAATTTATACATATGGTATCTGATATACACAAGATGCTACCACAACTAGGTGCTCAATCCTCAATCCTCAACAGGCATCGGCGGAAACAAACTGCTCTGCGCGCCTTCGCCCAGCGGTATAGCCGGCGTCCCATACGCACCATCCGCAAACAGTCGCGCATGCTCAAAAGTCCTCCGATCGGAACTAACACCCAGCCTATCCAGCAGCTCGCTCGACTTCTCCGGAATAAACGGCTGTAGTAGAATGCCAGCGACGCGCACCGACTCCGCCGCGAAAAAGATGATCTGCTCTACGGCCACCGTATCGCCTCCCTTACTCCTGTTCCACGGCGCTGCTTCTTGCAGGAATTTATTTATCTGTAGTACGTGTTAGGATGCTGCGATGCTGCTGTGAAGATGGGAGAGAGTGGCGGCAATGAAGGTCCCGAGACTCACCTCGAACACGAATTCCATAATCTCCTTCAACGCCGCGCTGGGATTTAATTCATCCATATGACTTGAGACCTTCTCTACGATAGACTCCAGGTATTTCCTCTGGGTATCAACCACCTTAGGGACCGAGTGAGACTGCTTCTCATGCATAGATACCACCGCGTTCCTCACGCTCCAGTTCTTCGGCCTAGTAATTCGGTTGAGTAGATTACCTAGTCCGCCTTGTAGTCCCTTCTTGTACTTATCGACGATAAACTCATTGCTGTAGTCTGCATCGTGGGCCATCGCAGCGTTGTATATCAGGAAATACCGCATGGTATCCACGCCCCAGCGGTCGAGGGCGAAGAAAGGATTCACCACGTTTCCGACCGATTTAGACATCTTCTGCCGGCTCATCAGCCAGTGGCCGTGGCTGAGGATACATTTTGGTAGGGGCAAGTCCAGGGCCATGAGCAGCGCGGGCCAGTATATGCTATGGAAGCGCACAATATCCTTTCCGACTACATGGACGTCAGCTGGCCAACCTTTTGTATGTTCGGAACCAGGAGGCCACATGGGATACCCTGCTACCGTAATGTAGTTAATCAGAGCATCAACCCACACATAGATAGTCTGACTCGGGTCGTCAGGCACAGGAATACCCCAATCCAGACGGCTCACAGGACGAGATATAGACAGATCTTCCAGGTTATTCTGGACCCAGCTGATCACCTCGACGAAACGATTGTTCGGGACAACCCAATTCGGGTTATCAGCGTAGAACTTGAGTAGCCTATCTCGAAAAGCCGTCAGCCGGAAATGGTGATTCCTCTCCTCGGTCCATTCTACAGCACCGCCCGTCTCAATGCACGCCGTAAATGGTTTCCCCGTCACAGGCGACACGCGCTTCTCGACCATAGAATCGGGGTAGTAAGTCTCGTCGCTAACGCAATACCACCCCTCATGCTTGGTCTCGTATATATACCCGCTCTCTCTTAGTCTTGCCCAGAAGTACTCGACCGCATCTCTGTGTTCCAGGTCCGTCGTGCGAATGTAGTAATCGTACGAAATATTAGCCTTATTAGCTAGATCTTTGAACGTTTCCGAGTTGACATCGCACAGCGCCTTCGGATGAATATCTTGTAGCTCGGCCGCGCGCTGGACCTTCATCCCGTGTTCGTCGGTTCCCGTGCTTAGTATCGCCTGTCTGCCTTTGAGGACCTGCCATCGCTTGAGCACATCTGCTATTAGCATGCTATATAGGTGGCCGACGTGAGGAGCTTCCAGATGAACTAATTAGCATATGCTTGACCTGCTACATATTACTGATATTACTGATACGGGACTTACACGCATTGACGTAGAAAATAGGCGTCGTCACATAATACGGCTTGTCCTTGAGCTCTCGGAGAGCTGCGCTGCTTGTGAATAGCTTCCGCGGGGCTTTGTTGCTTCTACATGATTGACATATCCACCCGATGCGCGCCCTTTGCCCGTTCCTAACTGTCGATAATTGCCGGCTCAAGGCCCCCCAATGGCTCTTCATGACCTACAGGCTTCCCTTCTTTTGCAATTGCAACGGAACGCTATAAGTCCATTAGGTATGTACTTGTGAAGTTGCTAAAAGTGCTAATACATTTTTGAGTGGGATGATTAAAATGTCGGCGAAAATGGAATATAACCCCGATCAAAATCTTAGTGGGGCAATTTAGGGACTACTGTTAGCCTTTAGGTTCCAATCTGTCGGTTTAATGCACTTAGTTAGACAGTACAAAGATACCTCACTTTACCTAGGTAACGCATGAAGAAAATACGATGCTTATGAGAAGCATTCTCATAATTCATGAGAATGCACAATTAGGTATTGTTGGTGAATCAAAATCATAGCTACCTAGCTAGAAAGACAGCAATATAAAGCAACCGTAGACACCTGTTTGCAAATCATGCCATGCGTCATCCACCTCGAAAAAACTTATGCGGAGGGGTTATCATCAACGATTTTGCCGCCCTAGAGTCCCTAATATAGGGGCCAAATCATGCCTCCCTTAACTTGCCTGCTTAACTTGTCATAAAAGAGAATACTGTGCCACCAGTACGAACCTATCGTACAAAACGACGATAGAAAGCACAGTGAAACCCGAGATCTCAGCCGAAACAAAGAACAATTCTTGTCAAAGGCCGGAACAACTTAGTCGAAGTGAGACTAACGTTGCCGAGAGGTAGGCTAGAGAAATCGAATCAGGGGTGTATATCGAATCCGGGTTTAGAGCCGAGTCGAAAAAATGGGAATTTTGTTGTCCATGAGAACGTTCTTCGTAGGTCATCTTGTCCGTAAAAATTGACTGAGGTTTCGCAAATAAGACGGACTATAGTTTTCAAGGGTGAAATTGACATCATAGCTGTCAAAGAGGTGGCGTTGCCGTGAGACTACCGTCTCTAAAAGTCTGAGATTGAGATCGTCAGAGTTGAAAACCGACATCCTCAAAAAGTAAAAATCAAGTCGAAAAAAGCAAGAATCGAGTCTCCCGAGGGCGTAGATGACGCCACCGAAACAAGTGTGGCGCCAATACAACGAGAGGAGAAAAAACTAAGATCCTTTGAAGAGAAACTGAAGGTCTTCATGTGTGAGAGCCTCTAGGGATGCTTCATCCGAGTTGACAGTTGAATTGATCATGCTAGTCTTCTTCTCCTGTAGCGAAACTATGCGGCTCTCCACAGAATCCTCAATGCAGAGACGTTTAATGATACATGGGCGCGTCTGTCCGATACGATGGCATCGGTCGGCCGACTGCCACTCTGCTGCTGGGTTCCACCACCTACATAAGAGAAATATAGTTAGCACACGCTTATCATAGATAGATCAGGGCCAAGTAACTTACGGATCAACAATGAAAACTCGCGACGCCTCTGTAAGGTTCAGAGCAACGCCACCCGCCTTCAACGACACAAGGAAACACTCTACATCGACATTTTTCATGAAATGGTCAATCGAAGCCTGTCGTTGAGCTGGTGTCATACTTCCATCAAGCATGACCGTCGTGATGCCGGCTCGTCGAAGACGCCATTCAATCAGCTGGAGCATCGTAGTGAACTGCGAGAAGATGATCGACTTGTGCGAGGCACTGTCCGATCGCAGCCTGTGGAGTTCGTGAACAAGTAGCTCGATCTTGGACGACGATGTCCAGTTCTCCATCTTAATGCGATTGATGATGGAAGATTTCTTGACGAGCATCGCGTCCTGTTCAATCTCGGGCTGCTCGAGATCGATAGATAGAGATATGTGGCAGCGGGGACAGTCCGGTGCTTTCTGAGAATTAACGTAATGCTGCGCACACGAGCGGCAGAAGTCATGCTTGCACTTGGATCGAATCGCCTCCTCAGCAGGTTCGTCGCAGATGCAGCAGACCATCACGTTTTGTCCTCCTTCCGCATTCTTCTTCAGGATCAGATCGGGGTGGTTAGCGACCTGGCGCATCTGCATGATCAAACCAAAGATATTGGCATAGTTGTTGAGCATGACGCCTTGGGCTACGTAGGTATTAAACTTGCGCTGACTGTTATCCGTAATACTGTTAGCGAAGTCGTTCTCTTCTTCGCTCAAGAATTGGCGATCAACGTAGATCTCCTTGACAGGGAGTTCCATGGCATTTGTATGATCTCGCTTGAGACGGCGCAACATGATTCGGTCCGTAAGGAGACGGAGTTTGCCAAGGGCCTCCTTGCCTTCGCCACGGTTACCATTGCGAGTAATAGGGTGTAGAAGTTCTTGATTGAAGACTGAGATATGTGACATCATGTAGTGACCACCTAAAACGGTTTAGTAAATACACCTAGTTTCTTGTATGCAAGTAGAGACTTACAATGTGAGCAGTTCTTCGATTCATCTGCACACCATTCAAGATTGGAACAAGGACACTCTCTGCAGAAATATTCCGCGAATGGTGTAACTTTGAGGAATCGAAGCAGTGAAAAGAACTCTCCAATTCGGTTCTGCAAGGGGGTTCCGGTTAAGCACCAGCGGTATTCGACTTTGAGGGCAAAACATGCCTTCGCAGTCATGGTGTTTCTAGACTTTAACAAACCGTTAGCATGGGAGCTGATAAAAATGGATTTTGTAGGCCTACCTTGATACAATGAGCCTCATCAAGGATCACACGGTGGAACTTGATCTGGTGGATAGCGCTCTTCTCCTTATACGTTCCCTCTTTCCTCTTGAAACCCTTCTCCTGTTTGCGGTATAGCGACTCTAGGGTATTGTAAGACATCAAGATAACGTCAAATTTCTTGAGCTCTCTAGTTGTCAAATTCTTGGCCTTGGCATTAGTACCATGGAATACTAGGGTCTTTAGCTTCCCATTTGTGTAGGACTCGATTTCTGATGTCCATTGCATCAAGGCAACAGGTGGCATGAGCACCAGTGACGGCGTCTTGGCTGGGTAGTCAGACATGATCAAAGACACTGCCTGGATCGTTTTACCAAGACCCATCTCATCTCCAAGTAGACCACCCTTCCACTTTGTTACTTCCATAGCCTTCATCCAGGCAAGTCCTTCGAGTTGGAATTGTTTTAGCTGGCGCGAGATGGTGGTAGGTTGCTCAGCCTTGTCGGCCTTGAGAACGGGCATATTTTCAAGGTCAACCCACATTGTAGTGAGCTCTGGATGGTGCTTCGTCAACCTCTTCCTCATTGCCTCCTTTCTATTTAGGGGATGACGAACGTGACGAATGCGACGAAAGCTTCGGGGCTGGCTGGAAAGCGTATTTGTATGTGAATGTGAATTTGTATGCGAATTAGCGATGGGGCTATCTGAGTCTGAGTCTAAACTATCTTCATCAAGAGGATCTGCATCGGAGATGTCGAACATGTCGTCAATGGCCTCCTCATCATCAATCTCTTGGTGGGGCTCATTATCACTTTCAGGGTCGGTAAGTTTTGGCTTCTTGAAAGCTGGAATTGATGTAGAAGTAAAATCGCTTTCAGCACCAGAATCAAGAGACATCGCAACATTAGGTCTCTTGCGACTAAGAACCATAGTACTCCTAGCCGGGGTAGGATCTTCACGAGGTGCCTCCATCATATCCATATCGTCTTCCGAATCCTCCTCAGTGTAGGCAATGGGGGCAGGCCGGCGGCGTGTAGTGACTCTAGATGAAGTCGAAGAGCCAAGGCCGCTAGACTTGGCGCCTGTCGCAGTCGAGTCTTTAGGGAGCTTAGGGAGCTTGGGGAGCTTGGGGAGCTCAACGACGAAACGCGACTGACTCCTACTTCCCGACTGAGTAGGTTTTTTCGTGATAGAAGGCGCGGGAGTTACAGCATTGCTGGTTGCAGGGGTTGAATACTCGCTGTCCGAAACAGTTGTAGCTGGAGTTGGTGCGGAAGAGGTTGAGTTGCCATCAATAGCGGTGATCTTGGAGGACCTTCCACGTCGTTGAGGAAGAGCAGGCTGCGAGACAGGAGTGCCGCCAGCGCCATCTATTGCAGAACTGTCTCCCGCAGCCTTCGAACGTCTAGTTCGCGGCGCCATAGTGTCGGAGGTGCTGCAAATGCGATAGTATGCAGATATAATCAGAAGTGAGGATTAATTAATGGAACAAAAAAGTGGTTAACACATATATGTATAGGTCACATATGTGAGGCTACCTAATTAATGGTGAAGAAGGAAATGGTGAATAGGTTTGGGTTAGGAGGTAGGCTGCATGTAAGAAACAGGCAGGCAAAAAGGAAAAGGATAAGTCAGCTTTGCCTTTACTCCAATTATTAATGAAGAAATGCAGTGGATATTTCACCAGGGGTTGCTTGCAAAGATTGTACCACAGGCTCCGATCAACAATGGTAGAGATCTCAGAGCGCTAGAGAGTAGCGCCAGATCGGGTTGGGTTGTTGATCATTGATGATGGAAGATGAGAAAGATTCCAGACCGGAGAGAAAGGCACATAAAGATTTGGTGGGGAAGGATAGAAGGGAAAGAAGGAAGTGGGTCCTTATTAAGTTAACGGCGCGACCAATACACGCAAACTCGTGACTTGATCGCCCCTGGGGAAGGCACCAAGGGAGGGTCTTTGCATGAGCTGGCCAATAGGAGTACAAAGCTGGCACTTAAAGCCCCTGCAGGTACGCCGGGTCTCCGACTCTAGCGGGAAAAAAGGTCCCCGCCACTGCCCCTCAGGTACGCTAAAAAGCAATTAAACTGATAAGATCGCTGCCTGAAACGGAACCACTTAACGCGCCGTTAGCTGCAGTCGGTGGCGTCAACCGTGTGTTAATTCTTTGCGCTATCAAGGTTTCTTATTTGTTCAATGAGTCAATTCACTTTCTTTTTCTCTTCTACCAGACCCCAGCACATAATAAAAACTCGTAAACCTGAATAGGGGCTGAGAAGATCCGTGATTTCCGGCACCTAAGTACTTAGGTACTCAGGTTGTTTACCTTTCTTAATTGTTAGGGGCATCTTAACAAGACTCCTTAACAATCAAGTACTGCATTCACCTTCATTTTCGCTACCCATGATATTTCATCCCGCATTTCTTGGATGAGGCTCACCCCAACTCCAAATTCACAGCATCGTTTCGTCTAATTTCCCGGTCGCTTCGCATCAAACATTACCTATAGATAGATCGAAATAAGGCATTGATCGGAGTCCTTTCAGAGCATCTCTCAAGCCGACAAGATGTAAGCTGTACCTTTTTAGATTATCTATCTAAAGAGCCCTAAGTAATACTGACGATTCAACCCAGGCAGCGAAACATTCGGGGACCTCGGTCTGCCCTCACAGATTATCTGGCCTCCCAGAATATTTCGGCCAGGCAAATCCGCGCTAATCACGAGGCTCGCCTTAGGTCTGCTACTGCTACTACCGCCTCAGACCAAGCCGTCGCATCTACATCAGCAGCACAGAATGTAGACACTGTAGAACCTGCAGAAACCGTAGAAGATAGTGAAGACGATGCTGAGTCTTCAGTTGCTGCAAACACGCGCCAAGCAACGACCCGAAAGCGAAAGCAGGCAGCTGCGGCGATTGAGAAAGTCAAGAACTCTAAGCCATCCAAACAACGCAAGTCGCGCCGAAATGCCCCAGATGACGAGTCCGATGAGGATGTACTTGAGAGAAGCACGGCTCCTGTGCCCGGCCAGTTGGAGAACTGTGAGCAGTGCGGCAAGCGATTTACGGTAACCGCTTATTCACGTGCCGGTCCAGAGGGAGGCCTACTTTGTGCCCAGTGTAGCATCAAGCTAACCAAAGAAGAGAAGGCTGCTAAGAGCGCTTCTAAGAAAGGCAAGCAGAAGGCAACTGTGGTTCCCATTAGACGTGAACGAAGAAAGATTCAGAGCCTTATACTAGATGGCCAAATCGGAGTCAAGACCCTGATGACCCTCTGCGTCGAGACCCTAGCTAACAACATCCACCTTGCTGACGACCTCGGCGATCTACCTTTACCAGCTATTGATCGCATATCCAGACAGCTATCCAAACGCCGTCTCATGAGCCCCAAGACCCTAGATCTATTCCTCCAGCCCCAGATTCAGGATATCATGATATACGATGGAGGTCGCCTAGGTTCAGATGACTATACCCGAATGTTCCAAATCTGCTCCAGTCTCAAGACCCTCAAATTGCGTAACGCGATCCAGTTCAAAGATGACGTCATGGAGTACTTAATGGGAAGACATTTCGCCCTAGATACCTTCTACATATCTGGCGCGAACCTACTCAGCGACGAATGCTGGGATAAATACCTAAAGGCAAAGGGACAAAGCCTTCAAAGTCTTCGTGTCTATTTCACAGATCGTCATTTCGGTAACAAAACTGTAGAGTCTCTACGCGATTACTGCCCATCTCTAACCAGATTGAAAATCTGCCACAACCAAGCACTCACCGACGAAGGAGTAGAACACATCGCACAGCTTCATAGCCTCGAGCACTTAGGGCTACGTCTTGTTAGCCAGACCCAGACAATGCCTTATGTCAATGTCGTACAAAAGATAGGGAACCAGTTGCGTACCTTCTCTATCAGGGATGTTCCAGGTGTTGACGATCGCCTGCTCGATGCAATCCATGACCACTGCGCTCGATTAGTTAAACTGCGCATCACAAATAGCGAGGTCATGACCGATGCAGGCTTTGTTAGGCTCTTCAAAGATTGGAAGAACAGGCCCCTCTTATTCGTGGACCTAGAACTATGCCGTCACATCGACGCGGGAAACCCCAGAGTAAACCAGCATATGATTGGCTTCTGCTCGGGCGGCTTCCGAGCCTTGATGAAGCATTCAGGCAGGCTCTTGAAAAAGCTCAACATCCACGGATGCAGACACATATCCGGTGAGGCGTTTGAAGATGTGTTTGCTATCGGACAGGTGTATCCCGAGCTTTTAGATCTGGAGATCAGTTTCTGTGAAGAGGTGACAGACCTAATTGTCGGGCTGATCTTCAAAAGCTGCCCTAGTCTAAAGAGGCTGAATGTCTTTGGATGCATGAAGGTAAGCCCATTATTCTCCCGTCCATGCTAATAGAACGAGTGAATGAGTGTCACGTCCTAGCCCCTATTTGATTCCCCCCAACTACTATCACGCTCACGCGGCACTTGAAACTAGATGTAGCTAACAATGTGGCGTGCATAGGTGAAGGATGTGCGAGTCCCCAGAGGCAAGATCTTGGTCGGTGTCCCGAATGCGATGGGAATGATCATCGAAGGCACCGAAGATTGAATCGGGAGTGTTTAATCTTCCTTTTTACGATACCCGACTTAAACACATATTGAAGATATCAGGCGTAATGCAGGACACGGCTCTAAGCGTTTGGCGTTTGGCGTTTGGCGTTGGAAGCATTGAGCCCTGGTAATGGTTTTTACGATGATATTCACGTGAAGCACAGGCGTTGAAAACGGGTCATTCTATCCGATCAATCATGGTGCATAGGTAGCCAGCCTAAAGTGTTTACGGCAGGAGCAGGAAATTGCTTTGCTAATGTTCTTGTGATTTTTCTTGCAGGACACTGCCGTTGTCAATCGACGAGCATGTCACATATGATGCCACCGAAGAGGTGTTGACCATGATAATCTTTCACTGCGAGTTAACGATCATGGCGTACTTTGTGTGGCTCACTACGAATGTGTACATATCCAGGATTCCAGGTAGTCCACCAGTTAAGTAATTAGATACCTTGGAGCATGATATGCTAGCTTAGCAATGCAAATGATTTCCCTATAACTCTTATCATTACACATGTCACAGGTTGATATGTGAAGTAGTGTGGCGCCGGAGAGTCACGCCGTAGATAACCGTAGCTAGAATTGCGCCATCGACTTTGCTCGCTCATAAGTGTGATCCACCCTGATAATCATTCGATTACTTCGTACCTTGAAATATTTTCTTAGACTTATAGATTACATATATATAATTACATATATATATCCAGCAGTATTAATTATTTAATTATAATTTTCTATCGTATTGTAGTTTGCAAGCCTTTTATTTAGCCTACTTATTGAGGATTTCCCCAGCGATAGAGCCCAATCGTAACGTAACGTAAATACTCCTAACATACGGAATATAAAAGCGCCCTATTCTCATCTCCATCTTTCTTTCTCCACACTCTATCCGGGACGTCCCGCTCCGAGTCCGCAGCCGCCCCGAGCAATGGGTTCCTTCTCACCCTCGTCTTTCTCCACGGCCACGGCCACGGCTACAGCCGCCGTACCGTTCAACGTAAAGAAGATCGCCGTCATCGGCGCCGGGCCCAGCGGCTTAGCGGCAGCGAAATATCTACTCGCGCAAGATGGCGCGTTCCCGCGCATCGACGTCTTGGAGCAGCAGGCCGAGGTAGGCGGCGTGTGGAATTATAGCCCTGTGCCACGGCCCGCTGAGGCGCTGCCTGTGCCGCAGACGGATGCGCATCCTAAGAGGCCGGATCCGCCGGTTTATGTTCCCGTGGAAAAGGATGGGGACGGGACGGGGACGGTGCCGCTGTTTCCGTCTCCGATGTACGATGATTTGCATACGAATATCCCGCATACCCTGATGAAGTACTCGGACTTGGCGTTCCCCGAGGGCTGCGATATCTTCCCGACGAGGGGGGATGTACAGGCGTATCTGGTTGAGTACGCGAGGGATGTGCGGCATTTGATTAAGTTCTCTACGCAAGTCACTAATGTTTCGCTGCGGAGTGTTGAGGGCCAGCCGCGGGAGCGGGAGCAGTGGGATGTGAGGACTACGGATTTACTTACCGGGAAAGAAACTACGGAGACGTATGATGCGGTGGTTGTGGCGTCGGGACACTACTCGACGCCGTATATTCCGGACTCTGTTGAGGGTATTGCTGCCTTTCACGCCAAGCATCCGGGGGTTATATCGCATTCGAAGCTCTACCGCAACGCGGAGCCGTTCCGCGGGAAGAAAGTCGTGGTTGTGGGGACTGGCGCTTCGGGGCTAGATATCGCGGCGCAAATCCAACGCGTGTGTAAGACGCCCCTGATTCTCTCGGCGCAGACAGCAGCGCCCCCTGAGACCCTTGAGCATATCGGAAACCCCGTACAGGTCGGGCAGATCAAGAGATTTTTGATCGAGGAGAGGGGTGTTGAGTTCTTCCCCCTGGATGAGGATGAAGACGATAGCGCTGAAAAGAAGGAGAAAGGGGAGACGAAAATCGAAACAGATATCGACGCCATACTCTTCTGCACAGGGTACCTCTACACCTTCCCCTTCCTCCCCGACGTCCCCCTGGTCACCAACGGCCGCCAAGTCCACGGTCTCGCAAAACACCTCCTACACATCACGCACCCGACCCTAGCCTTCCCCGGCCTCCCCATAAAAGTAATCCCCTTCCCCCTAACCGAATCCCAAGGCGCCGTCCTAGCACGCCTATGGTCAAACACGCTCCCCTTGCCCCCAACTCCAATCCTCGAGCAATGGGCGCGTGAAGACGGCGAGGGGACTAGCGAGGGGAAGTACCATGTATTTCCCAAGGGTGGGGATGGGCGGTATATCAACGGGTTGTACGAATGGTTGGAGAAAGAAAGTTTAGGGGAGAAGGGGAAGGGGAAGGGAAAGGAGCCGCCGCATTGGGACGCCGAGATGCTCTGGCAAAGAGGCATTTACGCCGAGGCGAAGATGCAGTTTGAGAAGACGGGGAAGAAGGCCAAGACACTGGAGGAGCTGGGGTTTCGGTATGTGCCTGAGGAGGTGGAGGTGAAGAAGGCGGAGGATGTGGAAGGGAAAGATCCGCATTTGGATGTTGCTGGGTAATCGTATGCACATATCGCTCTTTAGCTAGCGAGCTTAGAGATGGCCAGAAGATACATAAACCGGGATTATGAGGAGTATCATGAGGCTCTATACCAAGATAGATAGTTGACCTAGATCGATATAAAATCTACGCTCAAAGAAACCTCTATATACAGGGTATAAAATAATGTACAATACAATACACTCAAGACTCTATCTAACGAGATTCCCAATAAATATTAAATCTTTAAATATGGCCGATTGCGCCATCCCCATACAAATGAAATCCTACAGAACACAGCGCCACGCTGCTTCATATCCAGAACCAAAATATCCTACCAGAGGATGGGCCTAATCCCTAAGCGAAAAGAAAGTTTACTGCTTCAGCGTCGCCGCGATCTCGCGGTCCTGCGCGGTCCAGTCGTTGAGTTTCGCAAGTAGTTCCTCGTCCGAGACGTCTCTCTGGACACCTCTCCTCTTGAAACCGATGGCGATTGGGCCGCATCCGCTGATGTTATCGAAGTAGAGCAAATGGGCAAAAATGTTCAGCCCGTCGGTACCGCCGTTGCAATCAGTGTTCGCGAAGCCCTCGCATACCTTGATATCCGAGGCCGCGTTTATGGTGCTATTGTCGCTCTCGTCGGATATCCAGAACTCTGGGCTGGTGTGTCGGTAATCGACGGCGATGGGAGGTAGACGTGGGACCGGGTCGTCCAAGTGCGTCACGCGGAACTCGCCGCCTGGCTGGGCTGTAACGAAGTCGACGAAGGCCTGGTTGCCTACACGCGGGCTACCGTAGGTGTAGAGGTCGAGTTCGTAACCCTGATCTCGGGCATAGCCGGCGGCGACTGTAGCCACGGCTCCACCTAGTGAGTGTCCGGTGAAGATGATCTTGTAAGAAGGGTTGGCTTCCTTAGCCGCTGCTACACCGTCCAGCAAGGCGTCTTCTATCTCTTGCCATGATAGAAGGAAGCCACTGTGGATTAAGCAGTCATCTACGAGGTCGCAGGGGAGAGGTACGAAAGAGAGACTATATCAAGGTTAGACATTTCCTTCAGTAGCTATACACTACAAGTATAGGGGAAATGTAAACTTACTCGGCAACAAAGTTGCGAATTGAATGAGATCCTCTCACAGACGCCACGATTAGCTCATTGGTGTCATCCGACGAGACAAAGCCTTGGATATCAGTGAGATTCCCACTTATAAAGTATTAGCCCGATATGTCTTTTTTTTTTCATATCCCTTTCACGTCTAAGATTCGAAGTAATAGCCGTGATAGTAGCGACTTACGAGAAGGTTGCTACCACCTTAGCACCAGCAGAAGTGACATCTGGACAGGTGTTTTCGGCGCAAGTGACAGTAGAACCTAGGTCTACCTCACTGTTGCAGTAGCTTGCCCCGGCATACTGAGAGAAGAATTTGAAGGTCGAAACGTCGGTCGGGGTAACTGTACCTGTCTATCTGTTAGCATACCCTTCCACTTGGGGAAATTCTCAAGAAACATACTACCATTGCTAATCTCAAAGGGGGTAGCAGGAACCGGGCTTGCAGTAGCAAGCAAGCCAAAGGCAGAGACCAGGGCGCAAATAAACCGCTTCATCTTGACCGGTCAAGAGGAAAAGCAACGACGAGACGAGGGAGGGATAAGGCTAGAGAAGACGAGAAAAATACATGAACATTCCGCGTAGATGCATCTTACTTATTATGGTAAGGGAGAAAGAATGTACGGCAACGTGTGGCTTTAAGACAGGCCGATCTCTCCCCGCTGGCTTCTCGCCATACACTACACCCCTTGAAATAATGTTAGTTTTTCGGACGTGCACGATACAGAACAGGGCTTTTAATTTTAAATAGAACAACGCCTCTTAAAACATCTCAACTATTATACCAGGGTTTTATAGCATAAAATACTCTGAAATAACGTTTTCGAAGAATTACGACAACCTTATAAGGCGGCAGTAGACATACGCTTCAGGATCTTAGCGAAGTAGCTCTAGGGGTCCGCTGAATAACATTATTTCAGGGGGCGTACTGTAGACATGGAGAATCCGTGTTTCGATTTGGCTAATTCGGCCCTAACGGCGCGATTTTAAAACATGTAGAAACTCTTGTCCGATCTGGGAGTTTCAACTGTTCAAACAAGCTTCTCTGAGCCACAATCCTAGCCATACCAGGTCCAACACGGGTACCCTACATGGATAACAACACAGGTACCTAATGTACGGGGTAGCCTTCTAGGTTCCCCATGCTTTAGAGAAGCGAGCGAGTCGGCGCCGGGTAGGACTACTCCGAGGGGCTAGGAATCAGAAAACGGCCCCTGCAGACAGGACCGTATACACATTGTTTGAGGTGGTGGCTTGCTAGGGAAGGTTGGGGGCGCGACGGCGAAAGATATTAGTTAGCCGCTAGAGCATCCATAGAGCGACCAATTAATAACCCGAAGCGGAATGTTTCTAGCCTTCTCATTCGCTACGTGATCCCGGAGTTAAGAAAGATAGTGTATCTACAAGACATAGAAGTCTAATTCTCGCATATGGCGTCTATCTCGGGGAATACACTACATACAGCTAGTCATCTCAACGATTCAGCTGTGTAGTAAAAACATCATGACGAAATCTTTAGTCTCTATTAGGACATTGAGACATTGAAGGGGGGTTATGAGGTATCAAAACAGGGTTATAGGATTTTAATCTACATACTTTAAATCCTATTGGGGTTTCCGCTGTCACTCGGCGACACAAATAGACGCAGATAGATCAACTTTGCCCACGTGAAGTTTCCAGGTTTGTACATTCTAGGTAGGTGCTCAAGGTTTGTGACATGTGCAAGGATAACCGCTCAGGCGGACCCCTGCTTAGCACTCGATTGGATAAAGCTTATATCGTGGCTCGCCTTACTAAGAAAAACCCCTTAAGACATGCGAAGAATTATTGAAACAATCTCGACCGATCTTTCTAAACGTGGCTAAGCTTGCGAAGACTGCGCATACCTTAGGTTAGGTACTCTATATTTCAAGCTTGCTTCATTATCTAAAATCCAGCCGTTTACCTGGCTAACAATTACAGGATTATTTAAAGGCTTTAGGTTAAGATCTCAATATCATCAACTAAGAGCTCATTTAAGAAAAGAAGAGAAATTACTAATGAGTTATTAGAGTCGGACAAACGCCTTGAGGCATTATAATATAGGGGGCCTTTAATAGGGACGTGGGGAAATAATTTGACAAACGATATTATGTCCTTAATTACCAGCGAGATATAGGTCTATACTCTACCTCTTATAATAACAAATCAAGACTTTAGAAAACTTGAAACATATCATCTTAATAATAACGTAAAAGGGTTAGCCGACTAAATTTAATTAAACAATGCACTGTGTCTCTGGTTTGCAAACGCGAAGATGGTTTTCCCTGGGGTATTTTGTTTGGTAGCACAAATTGCTATAAAGCTCATAACGACAATAACGACAATCTTATATAATAATTTCACACTAGTGTTTATCATTATGTCCTGCGTAGATAAGGCTCGTCTATCAACTCAGTTCTAATTGAGTGCAGCATGAGCTAGCTATATTGCTCTTTACAAGTTCGCTTAGTAAAATATGATTCAGGGTTCTTAAAGTACGATTACGAAGATTACGAACTAGAGATGTAACACTAACTTTCAAAAGTCGGGGAAGGATCTAAGATTCAGCTAGTTAATTAAACTATCGCTTTAGCCTATAGTATTTCTCCACCTATCCCATCACCCGATTCCCTGGTTCTCTTTTGCATACAAACGCATACACTAAGAACCTTCCATATTCCATAAAATCATAATCAATGCGAAATACGATAGTCGTAGATCGTGGAGATACCCCAGCCTCCAGGAACATGCATAGTATGCATTGCATACTATTTCTATAGCCTCTTTGAGTATAGCATCGGAAGCTGAAATCTGCATCGAGATTGCTTCCCCGATGCTGTGTAGCGCCCATGCTACAGTAGCCCACGTCGCTGTAACCTTGCAACTTCGCAAACACGTCACCAGCCCGCCCGACAAGGTCAGCTTGGAACTTCATTTTGTCCATCTACTCCGCATCGGGCCAGATTCTAAAGGATGGCTGCTGGAATGCAACTGGAATGCGATGCCGTGTCTGTCAGCCTCTCTACTTTATCTGCGCTGGTACCGGTGGATCTGAAAGGTGACCGCTATTTGAATCGCCGTATGCAGGTGACAACTTCGCGTACTACATACATCTTTGCATGCTATGTACACTACCTGCCTATGTAGGCCCTTGGCTTTGAAAAAGCATCGTCCGTTGTTATCGAGCCGTACGGGTCGGGTCGATGGACAACTTTCTAGCGAATTTCTAGAATGATTTATAGGTTTCACTGACTAAAGCTTTCGCAAAGATATCTTGACCTAGCATTTGCCAAGCTGGCGATCCAAATCTCAAAGCCCGTAAAGCATAGCGAACGCGAACTACGGAGATTATTCCTTGGTCTAACTCACTCCTACCCCGCCTATTCTACTTTTCGAACTGAATGCCGGGTAACCATGCAGCCATGTTCTATGTATGCTCGGTATGCCGGCATCATCCGAGATCTTGGTTCTGCATAGTGATGAATAGGAGGAAAGCACCGCTCGGATCGAACCCGAAAACCGAGCTGCATGTCTCGTAGTGGACGGCAAGCAGAACCATGTCTTGTATACAAGATAGGCAATCTAGGCAATGCCCCGTGCCCCGTCCCTGGATCATCCTGTCTGTCATTCATATATTTATCTAAGGCAATCGCCAATCACGAGTGTGAAAATAGTGCTGCTTTACTGTCCAGCTACACAGCTCGCGTGTTCACCAGTCCGCGATGCACTTTTAAAGTGCTGCAAATATATACGCTTAATTACCTAGGGAAGCCCGTGTTCCCGTGTTCCCGTGTTCCCGTGTTCCCCTATCCTTTTTTAGCATAATTATAATAGTAATCTTCAATATGGGGCGCCCTTCAGGACTCCGTAGCCTTTCGTTATGTTTACTCGCGAGCACGGCGTCAGCCTCCGTATTACTCCCTCGGGATCCCGTCCCGGAGGGCTTCGTCGCCGCCCCGTATTACCCGACCCCTTACGGCGGTTGGGCCGATGACTGGTCCGAGAGCTACGAAAAAGCAATCAAGCTGGTGTCGCAAATGACACTGGCCGAGAAAGTTAACCTAACTGCTGGTACTGGTCTTTATATGGTAGATTACCACATGCACAACTTATACAGAAGCTTCTTGCTAACTATAGTTTAGGGTATGATAACTAATCAAAACTATCCAAAATGACATCTTAAATACTAACATACGACTTCAGGCCGATGTGTTGGAAATACTGGCAGTGTACCACGGTTGGGGTTTCCGGAGCTGTGCTTACAAGATGGTCCTCTGGGTGTGCGCACAACAGACAACGTCACTGCTTTCCCTGCTGGTATCACTACCGGGGCAACATTTAACAAGGATCTGATATATGAAAGAGGTGTTGCCATCGGTGAGGAATTCAGGGGTAAGGGAGCCAACTTCTACTTGGGACCAAGTGTTGGAGCCCTAGGAAGGAAGCCGAGGGGTGGCCGAAACTGGGAGGGCTTCGGATCCGATCCCGTCCTTCAGGCTATTTCCGGAGCCCAGACGATCAAAGGGGTGCAAGAGCAAGGAGTCATATCGACACTGAAGCATTTGATCGGAAATGAGCAGGAGCTTTATCGCATGTACAACCCATTCCAGCAAGCATACAGTTCCAATATCGGTAGGTGTACATGGCAAAGTATTATTTGTTAATTTTAGAGACTGATTGGGGCTGTAGATGACCGAGCGATGCACGAACTATACCTCTGGCCATTCGCAGAAGGCGTGAAGGCTGGAGTCGGCTCAATAATGGCCTCTTATAATGCGGTATGTTAGATTATGGTTGTACTTTGATTTGGGCGGGCCTTATTAATTAAGCTATAGATCAATGGATCTGCTGCCTCTCAGAACAGCTATATTCTGAATGGCCTCTTGAAAGATGAACTAGGCTTCCAAGGTTTTGTCATGACCGATTGGCTTGCGCAGCTTTCAGGAGTGGCGTCCGCTCTCGCTGGCCTCGATATGTCCATGCCTGGAGATACAATTGGCAACAACGTACCGCTGTTTGGCTACTCTAACTGGATGTACGAACTTACACGGTCGGTATTAAATGGTTCTGTACCTGTCGACCGACTAAACGATATGACTACGCGTGTTGTCGCTACGTGGTATCAGCTTGGCCAAGATAAGGACTATCCGCCTCCTAACTTTTCTTCGAACACGGCAGATCGCGAAGGACCACTCTATCCAGCTGCACTGTTTTCCCCGGTCGGTGTCGTCAACGAATATGTCAACGTTCAAGCCGATCACAAAGTGGTTGCTAAACAAGTAGCTCAAGAGGCGATCACGCTACTGAAGAACAACGGCAGCTTTCTTCCACTGTCAACTTCAGCGCCCCTCTTCGTATTTGGCACCGATGCTCAAGCTGATCCCCAAGGTATCAACTCGTGCACAGACAAGAGCTGCAACCGAGGCTTGCTCGGTATGGGATGGGGTTCAGGATCCGCGAACTACCCTTACATAGACGACCCGATTAGCTCTTTCAAGCGAAAAGCAACCAACGTGACATACTATGCTACGGATAGCTTCCCGTCCGTCCCAGCGCCGACCGAAGACGATGTTGCTGTTGTGTTCATCACATCCGATTCCGGGGAGAATTCATATACTGTTGAGGGCAACCACGGTGACCGCGACGAATCTGGTTTGAAGGCCTGGCACAATGGTGATGAGCTTGTTCAAAACGCAGCCGCGAAATACAGCAACGTTGTCGTCGTTGTCCACACTGTCGGCCCTATCATTGTGGAACCTTGGATTGATCTCGCTTCTGTTAAAGCTGTCCTCGTTGCCCATCTTCCCGGGCAGGAAGCCGGCGACTCGTTAACCGAAATCATATACGGCGAGGTATCACCCAGCGGACACCTACCGTACAGCATTCCCGTCTCCGAGGACGATTATCCCGACAGTCTCGACCTAGTCGCTACGCCTCTCAGCCAGACGCAGGACACTTACTCAGAAGGCCTTTACATCGACTACCGGTATCTGAACAAGCAAAACATCAAGCCGCGCTTTGCCTTCGGTCACGGCCTAAGCTATGCGTCCTTCAGTTTCTCCAACGCTACCATTACTCGCGTGACAGAGCTGTCCGAAGTCCCGCCAGCTCGGCCTGCCAAACCCACGTCCCCCGTTGCTAGCCTAAACACTACCATCCCCACTGCGTCCGAAGCATACTTCCCAGACAGCCTTGACCGCATCTGGCGGTACCTCTACCCATGGCTATCTAAGGGCGACGCCGACGCCGCGTATGAGATTGGCGCGGCCGGCGACGAGAAGTACCCGTACCCAGAGGGCTACTCAGGCACGCAGAAGAAAGACGTTCCGCCTGCCGGTGGTCCCAGCGGCGGCAATCCCGCAATCTGGGACGTCGCGTACACGATCAAAGTCACTGTGACGAATACCGCAAAGGAGGGCACAACGGCCGGAAAAGCCGTCGCGCAGGCATACGTCCAATTCCCCGAGGACGCGGGCGTCGACACCCCCGTCATCCAACTCCGCGACTTCGCGAAGACAGGAACCGCGCTTGCGCCCGGGCAGAGCGAGACCCTAGAGCTGAGTCTCTCGCGCAAGGATGTAAGTGTCTGGGATACGGTGCGGCAGAACTGGGTTGTGCCGAAGCCAGATGGGAAGTACAAGATCTGGGTCGGCGAGGCGAGTGATGCTTTGCCGGTGGTGTGTTACTCGGATAGCTTGGAGTGCGAGACAGGCGTTAAGAGTCCCGTTTAGGGGATGGGAGGTTTGCGTCTGGGGAATGGGTCGGTGATGGTGGAGATGAGTTTGGGGATGGGGATGGGGATGATGGAGTGGCGGGGAGATGGGTGGGAGATTGATGGGGTGTTAATAGAACTATAAATAAGGCTCTTCATGTAATATCGCAGTATTGTTATGAATGAATGTGAATGGGCCGCATAAACCTAAATGGCCCTTTGAAGAAGCTATCACTTCTGAGATTTCCCGTGAGACTAAGCTGGATCTTGAGGTCACTGGTTTAGAGATGGTTCTTGGAATATACAGTTCTATATGTAGTATATAGTACACCCCCATGCCCTCTCCCCCGCTACACAATCCTCAACAAGGGCACCGAGCCAGTTCCTACTCACGACCCAGCTAGCCTAGCACCCCCGTCATGAATTCCTCATAGAAACTCGCCATCTCATCCGTCCGTCATGACCTGCGCGTCCAGATACATAGACCCCAGACCTTAGCGAGGTGAAGTGAGGCACAAGGGTGAGGCACAAGGGGAAAAAACACAGACAACCTAGTTCGACAGCGTAGACCTCTTCTTCTCCCTGCGTCTCTGCAGCGTCTTGCGCCCGTTATGCGAGCGCACGCGGCTCAGGAACCCGTGACGCCGCTTGCGTACCAAACGACTGGTCCGCGCCATCGTAGGTCGCGGGCCGAAACGGACTTGGGCTGCGCCGGAGAGCCAGGGGTGCGCGGTTAGGGACGTTTTGGGTACGAGGTCTGCTGTTGCTCCCGCGCCGGGTTGGGGGGCGAAGGATTCGATGAGACCGTTGTTGGAGGTGGAGGAGGGGGAGCGGAAGACGGATCCTGGGGAGGCGCGGAGCGTGGGTCGGAGCGTGGGGAGGGAGGAGAATGCCCTTCTAAGGAGAGTTAGAGAGAGAGGGTATAAATAGATAAATAGATAAATGAATGAATGTTGGGACTGGTGGACTACTGAACGGACCTTCGTGTAGCTAGCGATTGTATGGATGCCGTCGCTGAAGTTAAGGCGATTTTATTGGCGCCGCGAGCTCGTGGCAGAGCGGCTAGAGCGAAAGACCGCATTGTGTGTGTGTGTATGTGAGAGGAGGACGACCGAGCTGGAGTTAGTAGCGACGAGAGTTGTATATGTTCCGAGGCGTGCTAGGGTTCAATGTATCTTCATGCTTCTCTTCCTCTCTGCCTTCCCCAAGCGTAGATCCCCTGCCCAATTAGCTCTATTCTGGCGTTGGGCTGGTCACAATTGGCGTTTCGGCTGGATGGAAGTCGGTTGTGGTCGTTCGCTCTCGCGGGGTTTAGTGAGTCACTGTGAGTGAGGCTTCTCGCGATGCCGAAAATTCGGATTGAAGATTAATTGAGTAGATTTATGGATCGGCCCGCCAGAGCCCGCGGTCAGCTGTCGTCTTATCGATAAGAAACGTATCGCAACCGAAAGCAAGCCTACGATTTCAATTCGAAGGCTATGCTATATTTTAAGCCATATTCTCTACTCCCTAAAGAATCATCACGAGTTTGCCAGTTAGAAACCAATGTTATGAGTAAATGTCTCTATAATGTTTTTTTTTTTAAATAAGCGGTTAAGCATCTTCTGAATAGACAAGACAGGTGAGCTACTGTACAGTACAGAGATGCCTATGAACCATCATTTCCAGTTGAACAGTTTGATATTACACAAACATCTGGGATACTGATGTCAATCTAAGGTACCTCTTATGTGACACCGAAAGACTCGAGCGCGTCCATCAACCTAATTAGAATACCTGAATACCTATCTACAATTATGCTAGGTAACAAGCTACTTCTCTAAATAGCCTCTCTTCTTCATGCCGCTGCTCAAGGTAGCGAATCATAATGAAAAGATATGCGAAGATCAAAAATTGCGCTCCCTACGATCCACGAGGGATAATAGAAGAGGGTCAGCTCCGCGCTGTGCAATGCAGGCGTCTCCCCTTAAGAACCCTCATGCTTGAGCGAAGGTTCTTGGAACAAGGTAAGTATGAAGAAGAAAAGGAAAAGAATTCTAAGATTCGGGGAGAGTGGCCATACATTTATACACTTTCTCAGGGCGGTGAGTGGGGCGGAAACAAGGCAAACAAAGCAAGTGCGGCAGAATTCCAGGGCAAGCGAAGAAAGAGACCAATCAGGAAACAATAATTTAGTTAGCAAACCTTACAGTCTTTTTCAGCCGCTACCCCCACCATTTGGCACTTAGAATGCCAAAGGGTCTGCGCATGCATGCTTCCATAATGAGAATGTGCGAAACATTAAGAAGGTACTTTGAAATTGCAGCATTTTTCGAAGCTCTGAAAGTACCTATTGTAAAACTTGGGCAAATCAAGTCAAATACACATGTACATTGCACCTTACCAGGTACCTTCTACCAATCTATACAGATCGTATACAGATCGCATCAAAATGGACACTCGCACAAGGTACCTAACCTACTGCGTCTATATTATGTCGACGATACTTGGTATATACTCTATTCTTTCAAGAAGCTACGACAGAGAGCACGGTCCACATTCATATCGGATAAAGGGCACGGTCCAAGTCGTACACGCTAACATGTCATTTACTCCACAATATATAAACGCTAGCCTTGAAGAAGTAATTCAATTTGCCAGTCTCGACGCGTTTCCTTCCTTAGGCACCTTGGTTTTCGCGTTTGAACGCGTTCTTTGATCCACCAGCTAATCCTGGACAATCGCTCAACTCGACCACTCCTTCACCAATTGACTTCTAACCAAGACAATTTGGTGAAGCCTCATACTACTGCATATTACTGTCTCCCAAAGAGACTTGCTGAGTTTGACTTGTCTGCATTTACCCGCGATTCTCTATTGGATCTAAACTTCTCCAGTCCTCATTCTATAATCAACCTGATCTTAGATTGACTGCTAGTTTATTGCCCTTATCCTGTAATGTGCTAGGGAGCCCGCCCTTAATCAATTACCTCAATGCCTCTATTTTCGATATCCCCAAATATCCAGGAGTCACCAACAACACCGTGGAAAAGAACGCACGAGGACTTTGTTGACACCCCTAGCCAGCTTGCCATCGGAGAGCCTTCTCATTCGGAGAACCCAGGAAAGCTGAAATCTGCTGAAATATCTGTCCCTTCTATTAACCCTCCACGTAAGCATTGTCTTTTCTTTTATTCTGTACCCAACGTCCATAGTTGCTAATGCCTATGTTATAGAGCTGCCTACATCAATGGCGACAATGGATGCAACCCCAGGAAGTAGCCCCGCGGCTTTAACTGAAGCCGGATCCAGTCCAGCAATGAGGAAATCACTCTCACCGAATAAGACACCCTTGTCATCTCCCTCAGCATCGGGCAGCACAGCTTCTCAGCCCACACAGACAGCTTTTCTTTCCGCGCCTACAACTCAAAAAGCCCAAGGAGCCAAGCGAAAACCCCCGTCAACCATCGAGGAGAAGCTCAACGCTACTAAGCGACAGAAATTGGGGGCTAAAGCATCAGAAAAGCCCGAGAAGGAGGACGCTAAAGGTGCTGAGAAAGCTAAGAAAGAAAAGGAAGCCGAGGAGAAACGTCAAGCGAAGGAGGCGAAGGCGGCCGAGAAGGCCAAGAAAGAAGCCGAAGCAGCTGAGAAACGTCAGAAGAAGGAAGCCGAGGCCGCTGAAAAGGCTAAGAAGAAGGCTGCTGACGAGGCGGCCAAAGCAGCAAAGATAGCCGAGAAGGAGAAAAAGGATGCCGCTAAGGAAGCCGCCAGGCGCAAAAAGGAAGAAGCGAAAGGTCGACAGCAAAACATGCTGGCGGTTTTCGTCCAGCGAGCTCTCAACGCACCCCCGAAGAAGGCTACCGAGCAAATCACGGAGCCTTCTGTGGAATCCGATGTCGCTGCTAGTTCGCCGAAAGCTAAATCTAAGCCGGAGAAGTCGGCGTACGACCGAGTATTCCAGCCCTTCTTCGTCAAGCCCGACGTCACGCTAGCTCCACAGCCGTTTGAAATGGACGACGAGACCAAAGATGTCAAATCTAGAATTCTGGACCAGTACATTCGTGGCGAGCGAGGCGAATTCAACCCTAAGCCGTTCAATCCAGCAGAAACCTTCAACTTGGCATTCACACGGAAGCGTGGTATGATCCCGCCGAGCGTAAAGAGCATCGTGGAGAGTGTACATAACGAGGCTGAGCAGGCGGGTACAAAAACAGAGTCACAGGCCAAAAAACTAGCTGAAAACGCTCAAGAACGACTCAACGCCATCACAATGAAATACCTATCTTTCTACGAAGACGTCAGACCACCGTATTTCGGAACCGTCACTACGCCTATCGAGGCCACGAAACTCCGCTTCATATCCCGTAGATCCGTCGGAAAAGTCCTCCCACTGAATTACGACTATGATTCTGAGGCAGAATGGGTGGAAGACGACGGTGAAGACCTAGACGATGAAGATGACGATGACGATTCTCATGATGGTGATGGAGAAATGGAGGACTTCCTCGACGATTCTGAGGACCAACCTACTACGATCCGACCAACTTTCCTTGGTGAAAAAGAGCCGGTTAGTACTGGTATTTGCTTTGAGGATCAAACGAGACTTGGCCCTTGTCCTACCACATATAAGTATCAGCTCGAGTTCCTACTAGGTGAGGAGTCCAGTCAAATTAACGATTTGATATCTTGAACTAACAAAGTTGCAGATACACTCGAACACCATTCAGGAATTGATCCCTTCTCAACTTCTTACTGGCCAGCTCCTGCGAAGAGAGTCACAACGAAGAGCGCAGTTACATCTACGCCTGCCCCTTCTACATCTATGCCTCCGCCTGACGTACCCACAGGCGCTTCGGTGCTTGCTTCGGGTACAGGCAGTTCTCCCCCGGCAGTAGAGAACCAAAACGTAGTTCCAAAGGACGTCTTTGATGAGTTCAGGCAAGCTATCATCAGCGATGAGCTTAAAGAGTTTACCAAGGGTACGATTATAGAGATGTTGGCGAAGAAGTTCCCCAGCTGTACGAAGACACAAGTGAAAGTGACATTGGACAAAGTCGCCCACCGTGTTAGTGTCCCGGGTGCGAAGAAGAATGTTAAGCAATGGGCACTTCTACCAGCATATGCCTTGTGATTTTGTTTTTGAATTCGGCACAGCACATTCACATTGAGAGGAGTGGCGTTATGATACCAATGCGTGGGAGAAGAGGAATCTTCTGTTCAGGGGTTTATGCATGGCCTAGGTAAGGGGGAGTCACTGCTGTATTGCATTGCATTGCATTGCACTCCCAGAAGCAATGGCGGACGCACCATACAAGCTTTGCTTTTCTTGCAACATGAAAGGAAAAGCCCACATTTACTGTACATTTTGTGTTTGGGATTGCAAAATCTCGTCGGCGGGGATCTTTGCGAGATCCGGTTTGGCAGGGGGCGATTCTGGACGGACGGACGGACGGCTGGCTGGTTTTGAGTTTACAGGACAAGGTCAAAATTAATGACATGGAACGAACTGATTTCGATTTCAATGTATTTCTTTTCTTCTCTTCGGTGACGTGACGTGATGTTTGTGACGAGTTGCTTTCGTGATTACAATGCTTGATTGTTATTCTTTTCTTATGTCTTTGTGTCTTGATCCTGAATAAGATTTGTTGATTCGACTTTGCAGTTGTAGTTGCAGTTGCTTAATAGGACAATTATCATAGTGCTTAGACTTCTAATTGAGTTGCTTTGTTTGTACTCTCTTACCTCTAGGTTTGAAGAGCCCGTAATAGGGGCTTACACAAGTATGTGGGATTCTAGTAAATAATGGAGACTATATCCTTATTTAACCTACGGGAAGTAGAAGATTACGGTTGGCAGGTTAGTTATGTAGGTATGTATAGGTATTCATAGGCATTCAGATGTAGAAAAGGGGTTGTTGAGTAGAGAATCTGTCTTCTTCTTCTTCAAGCTCCTAGGCGAAAGGAGTATATATATATATAAGGTACCTATACTTTAGGATCAGACTATAACTAGTCGGTAAGACATGAACGTTCTCCTTTTGAGCACAGTGAAACGCTTCACACTGGGGTCGCTGTCTTCCGCAACGTACCTAATCGCTAGTATTACGTTATACTCTAGCTGGAAAGACACCATGGGCTAGGCTAAGTGTCTGAGTGTCTGAGTGTCAGACTGTTCAAGTGTCCAAGTGTCCCCTTTAGGTTCGCACCTAGAGTACCCAATCCATATAACGTGTGTCTTACCTTCAAGAAGTAATATCCGATCCCAAGCGAGGTTCCTCCTATACAACAACTAACACTTACCAAGCCCGTCGACGGACTGTTTCGTCTTTTATACTACTTGAGCATATACATACCTACATATCATAATCTTCCGTCTCTACATTCGTTAGAAATACCACCTACGTATGTACACATATCTCAAAAGACTTGATTCTTAAAGTCCTGGCTTCCTTAGGTATTCATCATGTAATTAGGCCACCGCCAGCCTCCAGCAGCATCCGAATTTTAATACAGCTACCTATACAATACATCAAAAGCGTGGAATCATACGGCCCGACAGCCTAGCTCGTGGAGCCCGTCCTTACCAACCACAAGACCAACCACAAGGGGGTGTGTGCTATTTCGTTTCGTCTTTTTCCTTGGACACATTTAACCACACACACAAAAAGGAAACCAAACATGCCGCAAGAACCTATCATAATCGTACGACATCCCCCCTCCGTACTGTACACATACAACATATACACACATACATACAGACGTCATTGGCATCTGAAAATCTTAGTTACACATTCATCCTGGACCCGGCTCTCGGGGATGAGGGGGGTGAGTAGGAGGAGCCACTTGGGAGGGTTTTTTGTTTTCTCGTGTCATGGCTAGCAAGCAAACACGGGGCGTCGTCGAGTGAGGAGGGGACGAGACGAGACGAAACCCTAGCAGGCAGCAACAAGCAGCATAACCCAATAAACAAAAATGGCCTGTTTTCGCATTGATCAGAACGCTTCTACCCTAATACAATTCACTGCTTGTTTTTCTAGTCGGGGCCGTCCTCACCGTAATGATCCTGCGCGGGAAAAACCATGCATGCAAATGCGAATATTTAATTGAAAAGCCACCTCATAGTCGACAGGGCTCGAAATCTTTCCTAGTCCCGCTACGATCGCTGCTGCTCGTCTTGCAACTGTCGGTTTTTGTTATTGTTGTTGTGGGTTCGCTTATCGCTGTGGTGGTTCTGCGCCGCCTTCTCGCGGCGCATCTCGTCAATAGCAGAACGCTGCTGCATGCTAGCATCGTGGCTCTTGAACTCGATACGAGTTTCGGGTGGACAGTTCAGCACGCGCCGCATCGTCTCTCTGATAATTGTAAGTAAAAAGGACCTAACGAGAGCTACAGTGAATAGACGTACCGGATCTTGAGAACTTTCTGTCCAGTGCTACGAGTCCAAATACTCAGCACGTCCTCTCCGTTGCGCATACTAAGCACAACACCGCAGAGCTCATCGGCCTCGTCTCCAAATTGGTCGCCAACGCAGGCCATCAGAAGATCTTCATAGTACCGATCGGCGACACCTTTCTTCAGTCGCAGAACCCACTTTCCGCCGAGCTTGTTTTCGTCGTCTTCCCATATTGGACGGATACCCTTCTTGAAGAAGTGGTAGTCCGATACCGTGGGTAACGACGAGGGCCGTTTCAAGTGTGAATAGGCTAGCCAGAACTCTTCCACGGTCTTAACTGACATCATGGCGTGTAACGTCTTGTCATATTCGATATAGCCGTTGGCCTTAGTGATAGGCGGCCTGTACCAAAAGACCCACGTGTCGCGGAGAGGGTGTGTCGATGCCGCTGATGCTTGCTGAGCGCTCGTCTCAGAAATGGAGCCCATGGAAGGTTTGCCGGCGGTGGATCGCATAGCTTCCTTTGCCGTCTTCTCGGAGGAGGGGGTCTTGGCGCCAACTGCACCCATGGCTTGCTCGAAGGGATTTCCTTGAGACTTGGGAGTCTTGGCCGAGCCGAACGATGCGAATGCGCCGGATCCGAGGCCAAACTGATTAGCCCCTCCGGCGCTAGTAGGAGAGGTCAGGGTGCCGCCGGGAGTCGTCGCGCCAAAGGCGTTCGAGCGGCCGTGGGATGAAGTAGTGCCATTTCGACGTGCTAGACTCGAGAAGTCCCGCGGGGTTGTGGAATTATCGGACTGACTCGGCGTGGACAGAGAGAGGTTGGTAACACTACAGGAGTAGAAGCGGTTAGTACTTAAGACGAAGCGGGAATCTCGACACGGACAAGGTCGGACTCACTTATTACGACGAGTCCATATCGATTCCTGTCTATCCATGTTGAACTGCTAGCACGTACGTCGGTTGCTCCTAGTAGGACGAGTATGTTGAAACTCCCCAGTATCACCAATACACCGTCTACAATTCAAAAACTCGTCGAACCACGCTCTTTCTAACTATACTGTTGGGAAGCTTCGCCAATACGATACGCCACGTGCAGGTGGGAAGTTGGAGGTGGGAGGTGGGAGGTGGGAGATGGTGGGCGGTTCAAGTATGCAGATCTAACGATGTGAAAAGATGCAAGTGATGATCTTAAGGATTGTGGATGAGGTAGGGGTGGAAGGATTTTCGAATTTTATTCGGTACTGCTGTATGGTATTTTCGGCAAAGTGAATATCGAGAAGAGTGACGGGTTTCTTTGGTATAAATATTGTATATCGAATTATTCGGCGAGTTCGTTCGTGGGGAAGAAGTTTCAAAGTTCCAACTTTTCCAGCGTTCCTATGGCGTATGATAAATTGGGCCTAGCTCCCTTTTGTTACCTTTGTCGCTCTTGCTCATTGCTTAGGCGGCTTGAATTTAGCCAGCCGACCGCCAGGTGATCACAACGGCTAAGCTCTGCTCGCTCTTGCCTTTACGGTAACTAATTCGGTGGAGCCATGCAAGTGGAGCCGGTCTGAAAAATTTCGGCATGTTAAGTTTTGAACTTTTTGTCCGGTGACTTTTGTTTCTCTTTCTTCTTTTTTCAACATTTAAAAAGACCACCAACTCAAATCATCGCCAGCTTGCCAATTTGATTTCCACGCTGCTGACGACTCCGATGTGTGTGTCGAGAGTAACTTCATTGTATCCCTTGTTTAAAACCATTATCACGAGGGCCCTTAACTGCTGGCTACCATGATGCGATGATGACCTGAAACAAGTTTGGACAGTCGATAACCATACATAGAAATTTCTATAGATACCTCGGCCAACTTAGAGCTGTATGATATTGTATGTAAGCCTTGCAGATTTTCTTTCCGTATTCTACATTAGCTATGATGACCTCTTTTGAGCCTGGTAATCCAATAGTGTTCAGCCAATAAAATGTGTAATCTGTCGTCACGATAGTCTGCGCAGTGGTTGAACTTGCGGAAAAAATCGGCATGTCTGAACCCTGTGCTACGAAATATCGACGTCAAGAGGAACCAGCGCGGATATTTACTAATAAAAGTTAGCAGCATTCAATAACTAAGTCGTCGCATCATGTGCTATATTTATAAGGCCGTTATGCATTATCTCCTGACGAATGCCTACGTAAACGCTCTAGAGTCCGAAATATGGCCATTAGTATAATTAAGTTTCGGATAATCCAACAGTATATTCCTACTTGCTAGGAACGTGCCAAGAATGTCGAGTCCCTAAGTTGCCCTATCACGTTAGGATTAGACGTGCATACACATACTGCAAGGTCGACTACCAGGATTTCGTACGTCGTAGGCATTTGATATCGAGTTGGTCATTTAAGAATGTGGTAAAATGCAATATCATTTACGGATTAACCTCTATACGCACCAACCAACTGAGTTCTATAATCGTCCAAGGAAACAATTTCTAGGAAAGGACATAGCATCCTCCAACACGACAGAGATCCTTTCCCAACTGCATCACAACTATAGTTCTTCCATTCTTTTTCAGGGTGGGAAACCCTGGTCATGGACTGTCACTGACGAGTGCCAGTAGTCATGTCAACTTGACGAATTTGTATCCACTAGAGCATGTGTGGATTGCTCTGCTTGTCCATGCTCATAGCGGCGGCCCGATCAAATAAGCTAGTTTACTGGTCCTTGCCAAAAGAGTCGGCCTTGGCGCGCAAGTTGGCAGCAGTTGAACCGGACTCGGAAAAGTGTCGTCCAAGCATTGGCTGTAGGAAAGATCGGAAGATAAGTTGGGCGCCGCTACATATCGTTAGTCCGATGAGGTAGCTGAAAGCTATGCAGTAAAATACGAACCTGAACATGGGCAGCGAAAGCCAAAGCAAGAAGACAAACTTGAAGGTATAGTAGAAGGGGAACCAGTAGACAACACTGACGGCGCTCTCAACAACGCTGTAATATAAATTAGTGACGTAGGACAATATGGGAGGGCCGCGTAGTTGTTCGCTTACGAGAAGAGGGCAAAGACAACCCAGTACTGAAGCAAGTTAGCTGAGGAAAAATCTAGTCCGGATCAATAACGGAACGTACGGTCAACCACTGAGTGTCATCTGCTTTGGTGGCACTAAATAGGGCAGCTAGAGAGTAGTATCCGGGGACCACGAAGCCGGCGAAGTTGGTCAGGAGTTGACCGCCGAGGTTGAAAATGATGAAGAATAAGTAGAGGGAAGCTACGCCGAGAACAGCATAAACCTTAGGAACCCCAAACTGCTTTTCAAGGTTGTTGAGAGCAGGGTATTTGGAAAGCTATCTTCTCGTTAGTCTTCAGGAGCATGCGACCCGGTCGATATCGAAATAGCCCAACAGGCCAGGGTATAGGATATATGAATAGGGTATACGGTATGACGTACCTCACGGTCGAGCTGGGATATATAATGCTGGACACGATCTTGTGCAGACATTTTTTCTATGATTTATTCGTAGAGCTGTAAAGGGTTCGAAGAAAGATGTCTGGACTTGAAAGTTGATAAAAGGCAATATGGTTGCGCAGAGGCGGGGGGGAAGAAGCTGCTGCTGATGTCAAAGTAAAGTAGCTGTGGTAATGTTTTAGGGTTAGCGAAAAGCCACCTTGCTTAATATGTACACGTAGGAATGGGACAAGGCGGCTAGGGATGTGGGATCCGGAGACTGCCGGACTTACGGCAAGGAAGTTTGATTTGCTGGTATTGCTGGTATGCTAGTATGCAAGAAAAGAGGTATCGCACGATGTTGTTATTTAGGTACCTAGGTAGGTAGGTAATGAACTAAACACGACTACGTAGGTATGCTTTTATAGGCGGTTAATGAACTGGATAACGATGATGGTATTGTAAAAAATCGGATGCCGGATTGTGGGAAAGGGGAGCAACGAAATTACGTAGTGGGTAGGATGCGAAGGAGACGATGACGGAAGGCCAGCCACGACTGTGAAATCAATTTACCGTAATAACTATTTCATTGGATTGAGGAACAGATCCGCCCGGGTATTCCGTACATAGCATGTGTACCTACCTTATACACGTACCTTCTGTGCTAAATTCTACGTGGAACATGTCTCATATATGCATATCTAGATACGTATCTTCCGGAGGTATTTCGCATACCCCGCCCGGTGATTACACCAAGCAGATAGTAATCGCGAACGAAATTAAATAGGTACTAGCACATACCCAGTTGTGTGAGCAGGTACGCAACGTAAAATATTTAATGTCTTCATTTATAGTAGTGCTTCATTTGTACGAAGTTGCAGATATTAAGATTAATGATACTGCTTAGGAGGTAGTCAGTGCAAAGGAAAATATTCAAATGTAAAATACATATGTACCTAGGTACCTTAAGGTACGGAATACCTCTATTGAATCCCACTGGAGAAAGTGCGGGTATGTAAATAAAAACTTTGTTGTTACTGACACGTGATAGGTCAAACTTAGCGCGGCTTCCATAGGCCAAAGCTTAAGCACTAGCTTCCGAGTACCTATAGTTACTACCTCTATGCAATGTTCTCACCCTGGTTTATCTTCACCCACCCCTGCTCTTTAAAAGGTATTTACCAGCCACAAATATGTAACTATAGCTTAGGTAATACACCCACGCTCAATTTCCAGCCATCCACAGTTCAGCAATCCACCGTTGCCCCGACGAGAGTTTTCTTGTTGTTTGGCTAAGTCGTCTCCGCCATTTTCTGCCTCTCATCCAACAGAATCGTCAAGGGCTTGTCGCTCGGACTGATGCAGCATCGCGATACTCAACATTCTACTACATGCACTAATCTCGAGTAGTGCTTCTACTTTATCTTTATTCTGTATTCTTTCTTTAATCGCCTCGTGGCGCGTTTCTTTTCTTCGCTACTCGCCGCTTCTTTGCCTGTGTTTATATTGTGGTCGCATCTCACTGTTCGGGGGTAAACAACCCTAAGCACATGGAGACTGGTAAGCCATTCTTACTATCGAAGCCCGCGAAACATGGCCGAGTGTCCACTATGATCTCACATCAATTCGACGCATGACTTTTCCTTATTATGTCCTCTAATTATCATATAGACTCTCAGCCTCTTGAAGTCGGCGCAATGTCGCAGCATAACCAGAGACAGAGAACTATATCGAGGGCTTCGACCGCCTCGATCCATAGCGTCGCGACACAACCAACCCTCGATCAGCAAGCCTTAATGGCGCACCATGGCGCCTTTACGGATCAGTGGGTTTCGAACGATCACGTCCCCCCGAGAGATATGTCATCGGCAGTTCAACCCATGCCAGCCGGAGATATGATGCTTCGTCCTGCCTCCCAGATGCCGGTCGGCCAGTCGTTCGCGATGAGTTCGAGCATGCACTCTGCCGTCGGACTTGCTATGCCGTACGCTCAACATCCCAACCTGCATCCTGCTGTATCAGCCGAGACCTTTGCTGGAAATGCGAGTTTCACAGACGCCGATAGCCAGATGATGGATCGTGACGAGGCCGACGAAGTTGACTCGCTTGCTGGACGACCGCGAGGCTCGAAACCCTCTACGAGCCGCACTAGTGCGAACAATGAGCTTGAGATGCGCCAACTATTTCAGGCTAATAAGAGCCGTACTCTCGCGGATGTAGCAAAGGAGCTGCATGGTAATGAGCGTGGGCCTAATTCCGAGCGCGCTCGTCAGATCTTCGCTATGTTGTGGTAAGTTATTCAAGAGTTGAGATTTTTTTTGCAAATATAAATGGGATGGGCTCTGACTCCATATAGGATCAATGGGGTTTGTGCGAAGGGTAGAGGTTCCGTGCCTCGAGGCCGTGTTTATGCCAACTATGCATCCCGCTGTGCGACGGAAAGAATAACTGTCTTGAATCCTGCTAGTTTTGGGAAGCTTGTCCGAGTCCTTTTCCCTGGTCTTAAAACTCGAAGACTCGGCGTCCGTGGAGAATCAAAATACCACTATGTCGATTTCACTTTGCTGGGTGATCAGCCCAAGTCCAGAGAACCCTCTATCCAGCCCGCGATTCCCTTCCCGGAACCGGCCCCTTTTGCGCGTTCTTTGAGGTCTGTGTCACCCGCTACTAACTCGTTTGCAAGGCCTGTTCTCATGCCCAACAGTGTCGCGCAGTCCCAATCCCCTGCATTGGATGTACAACATTCAGCTCTTCCGTCACCTACCCTTGTGCAGCAATCCGATACCCCAGCTGGCTCACGATCGGCAATTTCCCGAACTCACAGCTTGTATAACCAATGCGAAGTCAAGCATCTCGATCAGTTACATTCATCTAACGCTAAAACTACTATACGCTTAGCATTTATAGAGCCTGAGCATCCTTCCAAATCAGCTGAGGCTCTCATTCTACCTAAGATCGAGCCGTTCTTACCCAATGGAACGGACCCAGATGCGGCAATGTCTCTGACTGCTCTCTACCGATCTCACTGCACATCCCTAGTGGAGTGTATTCGCTATTGCAAGGAGAAGGCCTTCTTTCACCTCTACACCTCTTTTCAGGGCACACTCACCATGCCCGTGCAGAAACTCTTCTCTCACCCCAGCATCGCGCCGTGGATAGAAGAGTGCGATTATGTACTTTACCAACGCATGATCCAGATCATCTACAGCCTCGTTTTACAAGCCATTCCCCAACCCGTACTGAACGCGTTCGAGAAAATATCGCAGCAACTAGTCTCCCACATTCGCGAGTCTTTTCATGGACAGCCGAGGCACGTAGTCCAGGCCAAGGAGGCCCCTGCTACTATCTTTGCGGGTCTGCTTGACCGCACTCTACGAGTTAACCTCACAGCTCATGCTGCAGCAAATATGCTTTCGATTTCTGCGAATAGGGACCAGATGTATCTGGATTGGATGTCAGGGGTTAGGGTCCGCAAGCTTGCGGAATGCGTCCCAACTAGAGGGATGGATGATTTAGTTGATCTCTTGTTTAATGAAATCCGAGACCTGATCGACCCCGTGAACGTCCCTTGGAGTGAAGAGTGTAAATATCTTTATGGGGAGATAGCACTCAACAGCAGACGAGGATTACCGTCGTCAAATGCATCTAATGGCAGCTCGGAGCACTTCCTTGAGCGATGGGTCGACTTCCTATTATCTCTCCAGAAACGTTTCCCCTACGCCGCGGCGACAGACATCGTTTGGTGCGTGCAACGTGTCGGGTTAGAGGTCATGCGGGATCTTACTATGCGCCAGAGTAATAGCTTTGGAGCGTGGTGGGTAACGAAGTGCTGGCTCGACGAGATGGTTTCGTTCCTAGCTGAGTACGGTGGTTTCATGAAGTCGAAGAACTCGCTGCCGCCCGTTGCCAGCGAGATCAGGCCCCCGGTAGATGGTAACGACGTGACCCTACGAGGTTCGCGTGTTGGCAGCGATGATCAGAGTATCTCGCATATTTCTCAGCCGCAACCAGACCGCGCCCCTTTCCCGTCTCAGCTCGAGGTCAACGGGGCAGACTCCCTCCACATGTCAGTGAACCACGACGATAGCGGAATTGGGATCAGGACTCCAGAAGAGGACTTCCCCATGGAAAAATTCGACTACCAGGAAGGTCAGGACCAGAGCCTACATTCTCTCAACTTAGAAGAGTCCGTCCAATAGGATAAGTACGAGTCTCCGGGGTTTTAGAGACTATATATTAATATTCGGTGTCGGTGGTGTTGTTTAACTATTTGCCCGATCGGGTAAGACATGACCTACGTACACGAAGGTATGACGGTATGACCGAACACGATAGACAGCCAGGACCCCATGGTTTGAGGATTTCGGGGTATATACCTGGCAGGATCGTTTAAGTGGTAATTTTGTAACGGACAGGGCGTACATTTTCGAGGCACGGAAAAGAGCTTTTGAGGGTTGGGCCGGTATAGTTGGTCCTTGATTTCATAAAGGACAAAATGCATGTATGGTCAGGAGGAGGGGTTTTGGCCCCAGGTGTATAAGGGGCGGCATGGATATTCGCCTTGGTACTCCGATAGGATAGGAGGTCTGAATACTTGTGTAACATGGCTTGTATGATACCCGTAGCTATTTACATCTGTCCACGCGCAGCCAGTTGCGCTCTGAGGGATTCTTATACTATGGTTACTTTTCTTACGTGTCTTGTAAGTGACAATCGTGGTAGATAAGCCTCAAATGCATGTTTAACTTATGACCTCAATTACACGAGAAACAGACTACCTGCGAAAAGGGAATAGGGGTCCCGCCTTTATGCCCCGCAATTCGACTATAAGTTACAGTACTTCGTACATGCATTCATCGCTACCGACTAATTGTGGGCCGTGGCGTGGCACCGCCGTAGAACCTCCGATTCGGGGCCCCTTTCTAGCGAAGACTAATTCAATTTTTATGTCTGAATCCGAAGATCAAGTGAGTGCCTGCCAAATATATCCTAATCCTTCCAATCAATTGCCTACTTACTATATTCTCTCTTCTTTCATTTGAACCAAACATATACGATTTGTATCACCAATTCTAGAGAACATTCAAACTGTAACTCAGTTTAGTTACACCGAATCTGCCCCGCCATCAACGCACACACTTCTACATTATTCATACTCAGTTGCCTTTACTACTATAAAATCTCGCCAACACCGAGGCGGAATTTTATTTCATTCATTCATATCTCATAATGGCCATGGACGCTATACTCCAGGGCAACACCAGCAGTGAGGGCTGGATAGTACAAAAGTTCGGAGGCACAAGTGTCGGGAAATTCCCAGACAGCGTTTGTGATGCACCGACCCTTTCTTGCCCAATATAGTATGACTAACATTGTCCGACTTGAATATAGATTGCTGAAGGAATTGTTCGGTATGAGATTGCAACTTTGTCCCTCTACGAGACGTTACTGACTCTATGATAAGAGCAAGCTTAAGGTCGAATAAAATTGCCGTCATTTGCTCTGCTAGAAGCTCTGGCAAGAAGGTGACCGGTACTACCAGCCGGTGAGTCATTGAATGCTTTATGAAAGGGCGATTAGCCCAATTGATCTAACACGATATATTCATATAGGCTGCTAGAAGTTTATAAGAATTTACGTGCTATATCAGCAGCGACGAGTAATGAAGTCACCCAGCATGAGCTCGTCGAAAAAGCCAAGCTTGTTATACGAGACATCTGCGTCGACCATGTCGCAGCAGCGCAGAAGTGGATAAAGAATCCCGACCTGCAAAAATCTGTATCGTCCAGCATAGAAGAGGACTGCCAGGAATTAATAGACTATATCATTGCGGCTAAGCGATTCAACTTGGAAGTCAACGCGAGATCCAAGGATCGAGTAGTCAGCTTCGGAGAGAAGTTGAGTTGCAGATTTATGACCTACTTGTTGAGAGATAGGGTTCGTTCAAATTCCAGATAAGGCATTATCCTATTTAACTGACAATCTTTGCAGCATGTCGACGCAGAGTACGTGGACCTGTCTGATGTTATGCATTATGACAGTTCCGACCGATTAAGTCCAGCGTTTTACAAAGACGCAGCAGCTATTTTCCGGAAGAGGATACAAGCCTGCAATGACAGAGTGCCTGTAGTCACGGGTTTCTTCGGCAATGTCCCTGGAAGCTTAATGGATGGAGATATTGGACGAGGATATACCGACTTATGTGCCGCTCTAGTCGCGGTGGGAGTGAAGGCCCAAGAGTTGCAGATATGGAAGGAGGTGGACGGCATATTCACGGCAGATCCCACCAAAGTGCCAACAGCAAGGCTACTCGCGTCTATTACCCCGTCAGAGGCAGCAGAACTCACATTCTACGGTTCTGAAGTCATTCACCACCTAACGATGGATCAAGTAATCAAAGCGGATCCGCCGATACCAATTCGCATTAAGAATGTGAACAATCCTCGTGGAAATGGTACCGTCGTGGTCCCAGATCCAGTCCAGTCTCCAGCACAGAAGATCAGGAGATCCCGGCCTTCGGACTCCTCGTTACGGAAACATCCTCGGAGACCTACTGCAGTCTCTATCAAGAGCAACATTACTGTCATCAACGTACACTCGAACAAACGTTCCATTTCTCACGGTTTCTTCGCCAAAGTGTTTTCAATCCTCAACAGCCATAGAATATCCGTGGACCTTATCTCTACAAGCGAGGTTCACGTGTCAATGGCCATCCATTCATCGAGTCCGTCCGTCCGCCATTTCGAAAAAGCCATGGCAGAGCTAGAAGAATGCGGAGATGTAAGTATATTACTCGACATGGCCATTCTAAGTCTAGTCGGTGCAGAGATGAAGAATATGACGGGTATTGCTGGCCGCATGTTCTCGACGCTGGGAGAACATAACATCAATATCGAGATGATATCACAAGGTATGTAACCGCGAGTAGTGTGTGTGCTTTTTGGATATATTGCTAACTATGACAACAGGCGCAAGTGAGATCAATATCTCGTGTGTTATCGACGCAAGGGAGGCTACGAGGGCTATGAGTATATTACATACAAACTTATTCACATTCCTCGATTAGTAGCAAGGTATACTTGCATTTAACATGATATACATGTTTCGTGTTTGTGAAATAGGTTACTATAAAACGGTGGTTAGTCAGTATGCAGTTGTTGAAAAAGGGGCTTTGGCATCAACACGCCCCGATACCTAGAGCTAAAGCTACCTATGCTTGGCTACCTATAAAAGCTTGATAGATATAGAGGCGTTGATCTACTTAAAGCGTGTTTAAATAGATGAGGCGATTTGATTTTAAATTCGTGATCAATGATGTTCTTGTCCAACTATGCCTAGAGTAATGATGGTTATTTTCAGTATTTGCCTAGCTGGGTAAGTTTGAGGTTAAATCTGGGCGTTGATTCGTTGTTTGCCTCTAGGTTAATCAAGTATGCCGAATTTCGGCAGCTACCTATGGACCCATTGCTATAGCAGGGATAAACCTTATCGATAAAGTCAACAGCTGCAGCGCTGCAGCGCCACACATGCAGTTGCCCTTTCTTATCTAAGGTTCATCACTGTCTGTCGCATAATCTTCACAAGCCATTTGGACGTTAACGACTTCTTCATCAACCATCACCGTTGCAAATCATCAATCTCTCTAACCGCTACACGACACTCTTGTTTAACTGATAATTTGAATACTTATATCACGAACACAGATCAACCCAGACCAATACCGCCAAAATGCCGAAAGCAGAGTTTGGATCGACGAAATACCTGAACAATAAAATGAAATCGAAGGGATTACAGCGACTTCGATGGTACTGCCAAATATGCGAAAAGCAATGCAGGGACGCCAATGCGTTCAAGATGCACACCCAAAGCGAGTCCCACACGAGGAAGATGCTGCTAGTTGGCGAGGATGCGAAGAAGTATATCGACGACTTTAGCAACCAGTTCCTCAAGGACTTCTTACAGCTGCTGCGAACCTCCCACGGAGAGAAGCAAGTGCAGATCAACCACTTTTACCAGAACTACATCGCCAACAAGGAGCACGTCCATATGAATGCTACGAAATGGCACTCTCTTACCGACTTTGCAAAGCACCTGGGAAGGGAAGGAATTTGCAGGGTCGAGGAGAATGATAAGGGAATTCATATCGCATGGATAGACGACTCTCCAGATGCCTTACGCCGAAAAGAAGCGGTGCGGAGGAAGGAGATGCAAGATAAAGGAGACGAGGAGCGCGAACACATGTTAATCAAGGAACAAATCAAGCGCGCGAAGAGGGAAGCGGGTGAGCAAAACGAGGACGAGGTGGACGATTCGGAGGGCAAAGCACTCAAGAGACAAGAGGGAGAGAAGATCAAGCTCTCCTTTGGCGTCAAGCCCGCTACTCAGCCGGCATCAACATCCTCTCCAGATAAATCTACCCCAGAGACATCAGCGTCGCCACCAAAAGACGCAGAGAAGAAAGAGGAGTCAACAGCTACACAAGAACAACCTCCCACGACCCAAAAACCTGCTTCTGCTCCCATTTCACTTAAAATGGCAGCGAAGCCCCAACCCAAGAACGTCTTCGCGGCTGCGAAAAAGAACGCGCTCGCGGGAGCGCCCAAGAAAGCACCGGCTTTTGGAGAGCCGAAGAAGATGAGCGAAGCTGAGCGCATTATGAAGGAGGAGATTGAGAGGAAGAGGGCTCGGGAGAGTTCGGGTAGGGATGGGTTTTCTAATAAGCGACAGAGAAATTAAATCATACGGGGTTTTTAAGGGTCTTTGGGTTTTTTTTTTTTGAGCAGCATTGCGACAGGCGTTGAGGTATACCATCGGTTGAGGTTTGATAAGGGCATACGGAACTTTTGCATGGGCGCTTGTGGCAAGTATATATTTAAGAGAATAATAGTCATGTCAACTGACATATTCGGCCAATCCTATTGGACTAGAACCTGAGAACTGTTCTTAGGTTTATGCGTGAATATAACATTTCTTGATGTTTAACACATAAGCCGTATCTCGTTTTTTCTCCTATAAATTCAATGATAAGCACGTAAGGCTGCGATTATTCAGAACATTGAAACGTTCGTTTCTACCAGGGCCTTACGTGGGCTATCTAAGCCGCGTCATCACTCATGTATGATGCGATTGAGGCTCCATTTGGAGGAGCGCTTTATACTACAACGTCACATGCGCGACCGGCCGCTTTCGACTACCTATACCTTATCTCCTGCCGTAAACTTCTTAGGGCTGAGGAGCGGTGAGGTATAATTTACGTTCAATTGCTAGAGTCTGCAATGGTCAGCCCTATCCAGGAATGGTATCGTCATCACGCTAAGAACCCAGTATAGAACTGCGAAATATATGCTACGTATGTCTATACAATGCCGGAGGGGGGGAGGGGGGAAGGAGTATAGGATTAACAATCACCACCATGTGTGATCCGAGGTAGAGTAGAGTCATTGCCGAAGGTGCGATGTGTAGGACTACGTATTTCTACGCGCACTTTCGATTGCTCATGGAGAGGATGTAGTCTAGGACTATGGCTTTGCTGACGTACACTGATATGAAGTGCATGTCGCTTGTGAGGGCTAACTTATCACTGGACATGATTATCGTGATGATGTTGATGATGATGGAGGGACTAGGAAGTAGATAGACGGTATTGGAGTATACATCGCGTATGCTGACGATGCTGTATAGTCCGCGCACTACTCTTACATAACCTATAACCATACTATGGAGAGTATCTAGGCTGGTACGGTATTTCGAGTTGTTGCGCATTTGATGACGACGGCTTCTAGAAGTGACTCATTTAAAGCAAGTAGAACACATATCTCACATTATGACGATAAAGTTGAGTATAAGTCTATAAGAATGGGTTCATCACGAACACAAATATGGCGATAGCATCACAGCGAAAGCAAACAAACAAGTAACCAAGTTCAATACCTTATCTTTGAGACGTTAATATCAACATATCGACATATATACTAAAAATCTAAAAATCTACTCGTAATTCTAGTTCTAATACTAATATCTCAATGCTCATCACTACAATGGCCGGTCCATTCCCCGTCAAGAACGCAACAGCCCCGTACTGGCGGACGCAGCTACACCATCTCGACTCCCACCGTAGCACCCCGGAGCTCCCCGAGAAGCAGGACATCGTCATAATCGGTGCCGGGTTTGCGGGCGCGGCTCTAGCGCACTATCTGCTCAAGGATAGTCCCGAGAACGAACCGAAGCCAAGTATTACTATCTTGGAGGCCCGGGAAGCCTGCTCAGGGGCCACTGCTAGGAACGGTGGGTTTTACCGCACTATACTTTACCTACAGTCTCATATCACCTTGACTTGCGATCTTATGTCTCGGGTACTTACTAACATATACTAGGTGGGCACATCCGCCCGGACCTCTTCGTTGCGCTCGCAGCGCGCATGCAAGCGCAAGGCCTAGAAACTGCGAACCAAGTCGCGCTCTTCGAAGTCGCCAACGCAGAAGCAGTTGTCGCACTCGTCCGCGACGAAGGTATCGACTGCGACCTGCACGCGGTAACCACGGGCGACGTGTTCGTGGACGCAGCTGAGGCCGCTAAGATCAAGAAGCTATGGGACGCCATGACGAAACTCAACTGTCCGACGCTGCGCTCCGTCACATACCACGGGCCGAGCGACGCAGAGCGCGTATCGGGAATCGCTGGTGCCAAGGTCGCGTTTACGTACCCGGCGCATGTGGTCTGGCCGTATAAGCTGGTTATGCATTTACTGGAGGGGGCGGTGGGAAAAGGGGTTAATTTGCAGACGAAGACAACGGTGCATGGGATTTCTGAGACGGTGGATGAGGAGGGCTATTGGACGCTGGCGACGGGTAGGGGGGCGACGCGGGCGAAACGAGTTGTTTTTGCGACGAATGCGTATACGGCGGGTTTGTTGCCGGAGTACGATGATGCGATTTATGCGGCTCGGGGAACTGTGTGTAGAGTCGTGCCGGATGCGCCGGATGCGCCGGCCACGGATATACCGCTGGGATCGGCTGGGCTGGAAATGGAGAGCCCGAATTCGATCGATTCATACTATGGTTTGCGCCAGGATGGGAGTATTATTGTGGGAGGCGGGAAGAGCGCGTTTGTCGACGAGAGGGAAGAGTGGTATAGGAATTACGACGACTCAACTTTGATTGAGTCTACGGTGCCATATTTTGACCGCTGGGCTGCGAGGACGTTTACAGGGTGGGAGGGGACGGAGACGGAGACGGAGAGTATTTGGACGGGTATTATGGGCGTGAGTGTCTTGACTCTTCTTGATGCTATATCGGGGTATCATCTCTTGATAGTCTCACTTAGACTAACACTCAGGCTCATAGTACTCTGCAGACAGTGCGCCACACATCGGCCACATACCGTCTAAGCCGGGGCAATACATCTGCGCCGGCTTCGACGGTCACGGCATGCCGAACGTGTTGCTATGCGCAAAGGGGCTAGCCGAGATAATCCAGGACGGCCGCCCCTTTTCGGAGACCGGGGTGCCGGCTGTCTACGAAACTAGTGCGGCACGGCTTCGGAAGATTTCCGAGCTGGTTGCGGCTCCTACCACGGGACGGGCGCGGGCTGATATCTATCTGAAGTTTTAATGAAGGACGTTAGAGGACAGTGGAGAGAAATCTGGGGATAATATATCGTGCGGCACGGAGACAGGGAGAACAAGGGGTAGCAGCTATGAGATTGTGATAAGCCGGAATAAAGGTTTCTCTGCATAACTCCTTATCGCCGTATCATATGTACTATTCATCGTTTGACCTGAAGTTGACTGCTTAACGGATACGTCGTCGATCAACGATCAAGATTTAAAGAGTGTTTAAGAGTGCTTGACGAACCAGAGACTTGAACCGGAGAGTTGGAAGTCGGACATCGGAGCGCACCGTGCGAAGGGCCGATACCTAAAAATAAGCTTCCAGGGCTGGAGTTTATGTTGTTAATTGGTTGCCGAAGCTTGATGGAATCCACCTATGACTTAACCAATCATAAAGAAATCAGGGAATGGAAACGATGCAGGCACGGAATCAGGGACCCGTTCTGCCCGTGCTTTACATCAAGTTCCCATTCACATGTACTCATCTACCAAGATTCCGCCATAGGTACATGTACATATTTGGGTACTCCCGTCATGTGCCTCAGGTCGTCTCCATGTCTGCATGTATACCTACACCTAAAAAATATGTATTATTAAATTAATAACAACTTAATCACTATCGAATAAGCAGAAATGCCAGATTTTATTGCCCACCGGCAGAATAATATTCGGGCTTGAGAGATATAAGCTATATATGGCTACCTAGGTATTAACTCGATTAGTCGAATTATTCGGCATGCGCTGACTTGTCGGATAATTACAATAATGGGACATGTTGTCTTCTATGTAAGATTCCATCGTGGTTATGTCATTTATTTTTGTAGTCCCGCTAACCTAGGTGTCTCCTAGCGTGGGTTTGTGCTGTGCATAAGCTGCATGGGTACATGGGTCATTGATGAGAACATGGCCTCAACGGACGATGGTATGTAAAACCTCTTGTGGATCTGCCACTTTGCCTCAACTTTCCCATTTTTCCTCTCAATTTCCTCCCAAGTGCCTTAAGAAAGCAATAACGACAATTGCTCCTCTAAAAAAAATAATCATGGAGTTTGGCTTGTAACGAGTCCAGAATAAACGTCTTTATTAGTTGTTCTTGTATAAGTGAGTTGGTTTCTGTTTTACTATGAGTCGCGCGATCCATCCCATTCCCTTGCTATCTAATTATGGCATCGCGCTGTTTGCCCCTATCAACTTGGTTTAGCATCTGGCATGCGACCTTCGTCCCGTATTTGTTGATGACCCGATACTATTGTGAACTACAAAACTAACTGGTCCCGATCTCGCAGTACCGTTTCCTAATTCTACTTTACGGGCGCCTTTCTATTTCGATGCTTATCTAGTTCGCGATCATTGTACTCGGAGATGGATGCCTCAAGTGCGACGTGGCATCCGGCTAAGATGCCATACACTAATAACGATAACAACCAAATATCAGAGCTCGACTCGACGCAGAATCAAGATGTGAATGCCGATAACGAGCACGCGATTGAGCACTCAGCTCAGGATATGTCAAATAACGAAATAATAGAAGAAGGCGCTAAGCCTCAACAACCAAGCGACGGCACGTTTCTAGACCAATTTAATCATGATGACGATGGGGATAACCCATGGGATCTTTCAGGAGCTTCACACGCTGCGACTGCGCAAGGTGACGATGCTGTCGTACCTGATTACGAGCACGAAATTGCCCAAGCGGAAACTACTCGGACGAGCAACGCGGCCAAACATTCCAGCACAACCTCGTTTGCGCGTACCGTGTCTCACGAGGTAAGCTTTAACGATGACGAGGATAGCGAGTTGAGCCTGCAGCGATCGGACACGGACCCTTTCAAGTTCATGCCACCGAATGAGAGGACAAACTCATTTCCCGCCGTACCGCAAAGAGAGGATGCGACTGAGGACGAATTTGATCACCCACCTTCATCAACTCAGGCCCAAGACATCCTGCATGACTTGGACAAGGACGATTCGGACACCGGCCCAGTCGCACAATCTGAATTTCCCGATACTCTTGGCGAAGATCAGCCCGTCGACGATGAAACTGGTGCAAATGGAAGCACGTCCCAGCAATATGTTGGTGGAGAGGTTGTGGGTGCTGCAGAGGAGGAGTCGGATGCTCGATTCGAGGAGGGTTTACCATTGATTCCACAAAGCGAACAGCATGGCCTAGAGAACCATCACGAACCTGAGGCTTCAGGTCTTGGAAATGCCTTTACGCAGGATGATGTTGAGGGGGGTGATGACTTTTTCAGCCAGGTAACTAAGGATGCTTCTCATCTAGGAGGAGATGCTAGCTTTGAGCGTACTCTACAGAGGAAATCCACATCTATGGTAATGGGACAAGTCATAGACTCTGTGACGGAGGCAGAAGAGTCGAATTCAGAGCTCCCGTCTCCGGTCAAGGATGCTACGCCGGAAGAACCGGCGAACTCAGACACGCCTGTACAGCGGGCTGTGAACGGTAATTCTGAAACTCATTCGAAGGAGGGAGCTGATACTCAACCGGAAACCGTCGATATCGATGCGAAGTGGGCTGCTGCTTTTGATGATGACGAGGACTTCCTATTAGACTCAAACGCCGAGACTAAGGAGCTTGATCCAGCGGATATCTTTGGAAGTGATGACGAAGGGTTCTTGGAAGATACGACTGAGCAGACGCCAGCGGCACCGGTAGTATCGATATCTCAGCCTAATATAGCCGCGCAACCTCAGTCGGCAGGCTTGAATGGTCGTTATACTCCCGATAGCTTCCAGCATCCGGCGCAATTAAGCCCAAACCCTTATGCACCGGCCCCGGTTGTCAGTCAAATGCAGTCGCCGCAACCTCCTTCCTATGCGCACCCGACCACGGCTCCTCCGCCGACAATAGGTGGATTTGAGCCACCTCAAAGACCAGCTATACCTAAAGCTCAAAGTTTTGCTGACAAGGCCAAAGGCGGATATACATCTCCGTACGATCTCCCGATGGAAGTTGTGAAACCGAAGAAGCGGATTAGTATGCAGCAGCTTCCACGAGCAAACAACGCATCTCTGGGACCGCCAGCCGCCCCCCCAAGGAGTGCGAGCCTGTATTCCCAACCACCACCACCACCGGGAGCCTCGAACGCAAGTTTATCACCTCCTGGTTCAAGCCATTCAAGCCAACCGCCACCACCACCACCAGCAGCAGCGGCAGTGGTAGCCCAGAAGTCTACCCCTCAGTTAAAATCTAAATCTAGCTTCTTCGAGGACTTGCCTCTAGCGTCGAGGCCCCGGCCCGCGTCGCGACACAGTCACCTTTCCGCCTCACCTCAACTTAGCCCATATGGACAACCGCCACACGGTCCTCTTCCTGGATCCCCTTTAACATCGCCTGCTTCCTATCCTCCTCATTCTCCCCAAGAGCAAGCAGCTGGTATCGCGCCACTAGTTGCTCCAGAGCGTGTTAATCCTTATGCCTCGGTACAATCCAATTCACTACCCACGCCAAGTGCGCCTCCCGTCGCGACCTCAAGATACTCTCCTGCGCCGCCTCAATTATCAGTAGCAAACGGTATCCCACCGCCTGCTTCCAGCCGATATTCGCCCGCTCCGCCTTCCGTCCGGTCGTCTAGTGGTGGATACACCGCTGTTCCACCCCCGATGCTCGCACACCAACCGCGAACTTCCAGTCCCCTTGCTCACTCTCATTTTGAAATCTTACACGATAAGCCGATGCCAACTCCTATGAACGTTGAAGGCACCTCTGAACGTCGAAGCTCATCTCAGTATGAGCCTCGTCTTACAAGAGTGCCTTCGTTACCACCAACGCAGGAAGTTGAGGAGGAGCAATCCTTACTACGATCTCCGCCGGTTGCGCCTAAGGCTCCGTCCGAATCTAAATATAGTCCAAGACAAGCCAGACATACCCCCCCGCCTCTCAGCTCTCCTACCTATAACGCGATATCTCCCCCTAAGAGAGCGGTATCGAATTATGTCCCGATGTCTCCCGCATCCGTACCACATAAAGAGGTCAACTTTGTGCCACCGCCTCGGTCTCAAACCCAATCACCTGGAGCTCTTTATGGAAATCGGGCTGGAATAAGGCCGATTGACCCTGTCCCTCGGCCGTCTTCCGTTCAAGGTGCTTCCTCCCCACGAGAGATACCGAATGCGGATGCAGCTCGACCTGCTGTTAGAGCCCGGGGCATGTCTCAGCACCTCAATCTTGTCCCGCCAACCGATGGTCGAGAGCAGGACCCCTTAAAGAGATGGCGAGGTTGTCCCGTCGTTACATGGGGTGTGGGAGGAACACTTGTGACCTCTTTCCCAACTGATGTCCCACGATATGGCATTAGCCAGGCGCTCCCGATGATCGTGCGTAGCCCAGGCGAGGTGAAAGTACGGCATGTCAAGGATATCCTACCGTTGGAAGAGCGTCTAGCCAAATTCCCAGGACCTTTGAAGGGCAAATCGAAGAAGAAAGAAACAGTTGCATGGCTGACGGCTGGTATTGATGCTCTTGAAAGAGGTCTTCCGAACCTTTCGTTCTTACACGCTGTTTCACACGAGGACAAGAGAGCTATTGAGCGGGTATTGTTGTGGAAGATTCTACGGGTTTTTGTTGAAAATGACGGTCTTCTCGAAGGAAATCCTACAGTAGAAAAGGCTGTTAGGGAAGTTATCTCACCTGGTCTCGACACCGATAATCCTGAGCTTGCTGCTGCGATTTCTACTGGAGCCGATTTAACGGGAATATCTTCAACCGTAACTAATTTGCAAGCGGACGCCGTCGATTCTACGACTGTCGAGCAGATCCGGCACCATCTGCTGTCCGGTGACCGAGAGAAGGCCGTTTGGGCAGCGGTGGATAAGAGGCTTTGGGGTCACGCGATGCTTATTTCGAACACGATGCAAAGTCCGGAATTGTACAAAAAGGTTGCTCAAGAGTTCATCAAGAAGGAGGTGAACCATCCGGGTCACGGAAACGAGTCGCTCGCTGCCCTTTATGGCGTTCTTTCTGGAAATTTTGAGGAGTCGGTAGACGAGCTCGTCCCGGTTCACGCGCGGGCAGGTCTTCAGCTTATATCTACTTCGGCTTCTATTGGTGCATCCCAGGATGCATTGGCGGGTCTCGACAAATGGCGCGAGACACTTGGCTTAATACTCAGCAATAGGAGTTTTGGCGATGCTCAAGCCTTACGATCGCTTGGCAACTTGCTCTCTGGATACGGAAGAGCGGAAGCAGCTCACATCTGCTACATTTTTGCTAGAAACTCTGCTATTTTTGGCGGTCTTGATGACCCTAACGTCAACTTCGTCCTTGTTGGAGCTGATCACCGTCGCCAAGCCGACCAGTTCGCGAAGGAGACGGAGGCCTTGCAACTTAGCGAAGTGTACGAGTATGGGTTGTCCCTTGCGGGAGGCTCAAATGCTGTTCAGAGTTGCCCACACTTGGCTGCTTACAAGCTACAACATGCTATGACCCTTGCTGAACATGGGTTTAGAGATAAGGCTTTACAATACTGCGAGGGTATCTACAACGCCATCACCGCGCAGACGAAGAGGTCGCCTTATTACCACCCCGTTCTAGAGTCTGCCGTGGACGATCTTATGAGAAGATTGAAGCAGGCGCCAAAGGAAGAGTCATCTTCGTGGATTCCGAAGCCTAGGATGGACCAGGTGTCTACAAACATGTGGAGCCGCTTCAACAAGTTTGTTGCTGGCGATGATGAGGATGGTTCCGGCAATGCAGCGTCGGGCGAGGCCGGCGCTGAGTCTGGGCCCTTTTCTCGTCTTGCAGGTGGGACGCCGACAATTAGTCGGTCTCCGTCCGTCTCGAACTTCGAAGTATACGGAAACGGTAACCCATCACCTACCCTCCCAGCCACTAAGGCCGCTTCACGCTATGCGCCACTGGCATCTCAATCCTCGAATAACCCATACGACCCCAGTGCTTCTTACAACCCAGCTCCTAGGTCTTCAATGGAAAGGACCTCGGGTGAAATTACACGGAGCTCTTTTGAGCTACCAGTAAGAAGAGGATCAGATATGCAGTCTACATTTGGAAGCCCTTATACCCCTAATCATAACCCGTCCACTTCTGCATATCAACCTGTGGCACCGGCCGCTTCTCAGACATCTCCATATATGCCAGTCTCCCAAGGATCAGATTCAGCCCCACAACCAACGGGTATTGGAATTTCATTCCCGGGTTACGATCCGTACGGAGCCGCACAAACCTCGCCGAATCCCAATGCTTCCCAGTCGCAAGCCTCACTTACGGAGTCGAAACCGGAAGTTTCAGTAAATGACACCAGCGCGACGCAGGGTTATCAGCCTCCCTCGTACGGATATGAGCCGCCACCGATGAACTCCTTCGTGGCTCCTACAGGACAGTCTGAAAGTTACTCGGGTGGATACGAACCACCTTCATACCAACCTTCTGGCTTTGAGCCTCTATCCTACGAGCCGGGTCCGGGTGATAACGAGGGCGATTCCCCCAGTGAATCGAAGCCTAAGAAGAAGAGCTTTTTCGACGACGACGACGATGATATTCCTGGCCTGAAGTCGCAGGGGAAGAGCAAGGCGGATATAGACCGGGAGAACGCGGAGATGGTCAAGAAGATTGCCGAGGAAGAGGGTGAGTACAAAACCAATGTCTCTTATACACATGTTACTAACAGACTTGTAGAAAAACGTGCTGCTGAGGCGAAGGCAGCTAAGAAAGGCTGGGGTTTTGGAGGATGGTTCGGCGGTGGTGCCAAAAAGGAGTCACTCGAACCAGCCAATAAGCCCATCAAGGCCAAACTCGGCGAAGCCAGCAGCTTCGTATACGATCCGGACCTCAAGCGCTGGGTCAACAAGAAACCGGGAGCTGAGAACACTCCTGTTAAGTCGGCAACACCGCCTCCTCCTCGTGCCGCTGGCACCCCTCCGCCACCGGGATCTACATCCGCTACTCCAGGAGGCTTAGGAGTCCCTCCCGCCGGCCCTCCCCGTGCTCATCTTACGCCTGCGCCTACACTGCTTAGAAGTGCTATTTCCCACGATAACCTCATGGTTCCCGGTGGCGCCCCACCTATGATGCGGTCCGTCTCGAGCCAGAGTACTAGCAGCGCCCCAGGCGGGCCTCCCAGCGCACCGCCTAGCAGGCCGGCTACAAGCCTGAGCAACGCGAGCAGCATTGACGACTTGCTCGGCGCGGCGGGACCGAGGAAGGGAGGCAAGAAGGCGAAGAAGACAGGGCGCTACGTAGACGTCATGGCAAAGTAAAGAAGAAATGCATTGAATTGTGATAAATGATTGACTGACTGATACACGCATAACGGAGGAGATAGGGATTGGCACAGGCGCGGGCGCAAGGCTTTTACATTGATACATCTGTTACGGCTCGACGTGCGCGCTGCCGGCTTGTATTATATAGACCTAGAGATTCTTGTAATAAAACGACGACCGGCTTTTGAGGCTGGCGTGTGTGCTGAAAGAGAATAAATGGTGTTTTGGATTTATGATTTTTTAGCCTTTTTCTTGGTGAAGTGAAATTGAATGGTTGTTGATAGGCCTTTTAAGGCCCCTTTTTAAGAGACGTTGGTAGGACTCACAAAGTAACTACCTAACCTACCTAGACATGTACATTCCGATATGATAAATATTCTTTTTGTTCAAAGGTGAGATTTATAAAATATTGTATATAAAATATTGTATTTAATACGTATTATATTTCAATATATGAGGCTTATAACAGGTATATCTAACAGGTATATCTGAACTACCTTTAACCTCTTTCCTAGGTCTGTTATTCTAACCAGGGCTTGGGTAAGCTTGAAAATATTAACCCAGACGATAACTTATGTCCTTAGATAAATTGACGATGTAGCATAATAGAAATAGTGTAAAATCTTCTATTAACTCTTGTGCTACAAGTAAACACTTCGCTCTATTTCCTTATAAGATGACATCATGATAACGTAGATCCGCGTATAAGCCGGGGGTGAACTTTATAACTTTATACTTGCATAGAAGATGACGCGGTCTCGGCCAACGGCACGGAGGACTGAGGTTAGTTAGGTACCTAGGACCTAGGTATCAGTATTAGTATAGACGAAAACCCCGTAGGAGGAAGTAGACGAGTGCGTTCGTTCAATGTTTCGAGTATTTTTATAGTGATTCTACTCTAAACCCTTATTTCTACCTACTACCTACTACCATATATTTTTAGCCCCTTTCGTTCCCATCCTAAGTATTTCTTCTATCCAACACGGACATCATGACATCCCAATCCCATCCCAGCACCCGTCCCAACACGGAGAAACACTCCGACCCCGACCCCATCGCCTACGAAGCAGAGGTATACCAGCGCGGACTGCAGTACCAGCGCCCCCCGTTCACCTTTAAGCCTCTAGAATGGGAACACCTCGCTGCGGAGCGCATGTCTGCCGACGCAAGGGGCTATGTGCTCGGGTGCGCGGGGACGGGCGAGACGGCGCGCAAGAATAGGGAGGCTTTTGGGAAATGGTCTATTGTGCCGCGGCGATTAGGGTTAGGTCGGTCCCGGTCCTTAAAAAGTAAAGATGGGGAGAAGAGCGAAAGGGGAGAGAATCAGGGAAAGGTGTTCCCGGACCTCTCCGTCAATGTACTGGGTAGAACCCTCCCGTACCCTATCGCCTGCGCACCCGTCGGCGTCCAGAAGATCATGAATCCCGACGGGGAGATAGCGGCTGCCAGAGCAGCGGCGCGGGAAAGGGTCCCGTTTATACTGAGCACGGCGAGTAGTTCTAGTATCGAGGATGTGGCGCGGGCGAGTGATTCGGGGGTGGGAGATGGGGGGAGGGCGGAGAGGTGGTTCCAGTTGTATTGGCCGGCGAGGGAACATGATGATATTACCTTGTCGTTGCTGGGGCGAGCGACAAGGGCTGGGTTTGGGGTGTTGGTGGTTACGCTGGATACGTATATATTGGGGTGGAGGCCGAGTGATATGGATAATGGGTGAGAGGTGTCTTGTTCCTGTTGCTATACCCCTATCCCCCTATCCCTGTGCTAACCAGTAAATCATAAGATATAATCCCTTCCTCCGCTCCGACCAAGTCGGTATCGCTATTGGGCTCTCGGACCCGGTGTTCCAAGCACACTTTAGGGAGAAACACAATGGTCTCTCTGTCAACGATGACCTAGGCGCCGCGGCAGCAGAATGGACACGGACTATCTTCCCAGGCACAATTCACACGCTCGATGACGTGGCCTTCCTGCGTGAGCACTGGGACGGCCCCATCGTACTCAAGGGCATCCAGAGCGCATCCGACGCGCGTGAGATCGCAGCCTCAGGACTTGTAGACGGGATCGTAGTGAGCAACCACGGAGGACGACAAGCAGACGGTGGCATGAGTTCCCTAGGAGCACTAAAGGGAATTGTAGACGCCGTACACGCCGTCCACGCCGTCAACACCTCTACTCCCAACTCAGAAACCGACAGCGCAGAAAAGGGGAACAGGAAACTCCAAATCCTCTTCGACTCGGGGATCCGCAGCGGCGCGGACGTGGCCAAGGCGCTTGCTCTCGGCGCGGACATGTGCCTCGTCGGACGGCCGTACGTCTACGGGCTGGTGCTCGGGGGCGAGGAGGGCGTTGCGCATGTGCTGCGGAGCTTGCTGGGGGATCTGGAGCTTACGCTGCATTTGTCGGGGATAGGGTCCGTGGGGAAGGGGGATTTGAATGGGGGGGTGCTTGTTAGGGAGGATGAATTGTTTTAGGATGAGAGGGATCGGGATGGGTTTGTGTTGTAGGGAGAGATGTGTGGGGGGTTACGGAATAGGGGTGACATTTAAGATGGGAAGGGAGTAAGTAAATGTCTTCCGTAAAGGATATATATAATCTAGATAGGCTTGCACGAGAGTATACGCCACTTGGGGTTTTATCATATTAGAATTTTATAAATACCATTCCTTGAATATGAAACTAAGTTATATTTATAACTGATAGGTGGCGGAGGCATGTATAATATGTAATATAATAGCACATCATAAAGCCTTAATAGTAAGTAGTCTCACTTTAAACCTCTCAACGTCCACTCAAATAAGTGACCCTTACTATATTTCCAGTCATCAAGACACTCGAACTCGAATACCCTGCAAAACAGAGACTCAATCAAATAAATAATCTCAAGACTTCAAGACACTACACACATGTATAATCGTCACCGCATCACATAACAGTACCAGACAACTTAAGCAAGAAGCGAATTATTAAGATATCCCTTGATCGTAGAGCCTACAAACCTAGGTCATATACTATGCTTATGTACGTCCCTTTTCCCACACACTTTCCCCTGCTCTTCCAACTAGGCAACCCTCGCCGGCCCCCGGCCCTTATAAGCGCGCCCACCCTCCGACATGAGAAAAGGGTTTGGCCGGTCGGTCCAAGAACTCCCTCCCTTCCTTTTCCTCCGCTGACAAAGGGAATCTGGCCCGGTCTGGCCGTGTCTCTTCCTTCGCACCTCTAAAAGAGTCCCTTCTCTAATAGCCTGGACTATCTTGCCGCCAAGCCAAGTGTAACTAATACACATTTATTGAAGATGAATGAGGTTGTCAATCACTCGTGGCGAGTGCAGTCATGTATTGTAATCGAATGGCGGATTTGTCTGCTTATATGCATTGAAAGCCTTCGTCAAACGGAGGTGCTGATTCAGCGATCCAAGGTTCAGAACTAGTAATTATACAGTAAGTTTACGATCCGGGCTTCACTCGTATATGAGCCTTGGTTTCGAATTGCTCTACAATAGCTTCGCAAAAATTCGTTTGTTGGTGATCCCGACACAATTCCCCTGGGGTTGGTTGGCTGGGTAATATATTGTAGACATTATATCGGTTGGATAGATGGAAGTAGCGGGGGTTTCGATTCGACACTGCTCTTCATCCCGTCCTTTCATTCCTCTGCGGCAACCTCTGCCGGTGTTTCTTCGGGTATAGGTGTTTTGGCACCCTCGTCCGTTTCGGCGGTACCGGAGCCGCCCTTTAGCCGCCGTCGTCTAGCCCTCCTTTCTTCTGCCGCTGATTTCCTCAAACTATCTCTCTTCTCCGGATCATTATCATCCGCTGCATCACCGCTTCTCATGTCTTGTAACAGCATTGCAGCTCTCTGAGCCAAACCATCCTCCCCATCTCCATCTCCAGCCGTTGAAGGAGCTTCGCTAGGAGATGGGAAATCCGGGCTAAGGGGGTTACTATCGGAATCTGCGATACCATTGGTACTCTCCTTGTTGGGATTAGTTTCGGCCTCTGGCGTCTCATTGAGGTCTGGTATTTTCTGGCCCGAAGCGATGCGAACTTGGTGACGATCCTTGAGACGTGCGCGCCTTCTTCGGTCTCTTTGATCCCTTGTTTGCGGTGCCGCAGCGCGCAACTTTTCCAGAAGCGAATCCATCGCACCGGCGGAGGCCGGCGACGGTGGGCCACTCTCGACAGCTCCTGTGACCCTGAGCTGACCGTGTTTTCGTTTCATGCTAGCTTCGTTCCTACGTCTCGTCTCCTCGTATTGTACGTTCTTGTCTCTGCTCTTCTTCCACTCCTGGAGGAAGGAAGCTAGCTTGGCGAAAAAGTCGCGACGGGCGTTATCGTCCTTCGGATCTTCACCGTAGAAGACCATGATGTCATCGTATGTACGGATCATTTCTTCCAAGTACAAAGACATCTGTTCTGCTTTTCGGCGAGCATCCTTCATACACCGCTGGACGACTTGCGAGACACGGTCCTGAGGATGGAACTTCTTAGGGTCGCTGAGGTTGCCGCTGTCTAGTGACATCTGTATGTTACGAATGTTATCCACGTATCTCCTGGCGTCTGCTTGTAGCTGCTCAATGTTGATCTTTTGAACGGTAATGACGGATTGGATATCACCCGTGAAGCCCTCCCACTCGGGGTACTGGTTGCGAACGATACGCTCGACGAGATCTGCAAGTGTTGACTGATTCTTGTCATCCTTCACCATTCCTAAACGAGCAAGCGAGCTGAGTTTGAAACCTCTTGCTTGCTTATTGGCGTCGTTCATGTAGTTTCCAATATCGAGAATCAAACCAAGCACGTTCATCAGAGAGACGGAGTCTCTTAGAGCCTCCGATACCGATACGACGTGATGAATCTTCTCGTTAATTTCGTCGTAATCGGCTTCGTAACTCCTCGTCAAGGCCAACGCACGTATTCTACTCTTCCAGTAATGATGTAGCTCAAAAGCTGTGTACAAGTAAATTTGATCTTGTCTGGTAAGCTCGTTTGGATCCTGTTCGCGATTCTCCTTGCTGGCTTCCGGACCAGTCCAATCCTTGCTATATGGCGCCATGAGTTTCGCTGTGTTATCCGGAATGTTGCACAAATCGTCCTTTTGGAGGAAATCCATGACAACAGGATTGTCAAGTATTTCCTTGTCACATTGAATGATCATCTGGACGATCTTTTCTACAGAGAGCTGTGAAAACTTTGCAAAAGCAATTTCTAGAATAAGTTAGTATTTTATAGGTTTTGGCAATTCTTATATGGGAATTGAGCTTACCGTAAGCTTTCCGAAGGTCGCTAGAGATAATTTGCTTCTTGTCATCTTTCTTAGAGGTGCCAACACCAAGCTTTTTGATCTCTTTGGCCATGAACAGTTTCTCAACTTCATCCAGAATACCTTTCTTGCTAAGCTCGGCATACTTCTCTTCTCTTGCTTCTGCGGAAGGAGCATGCGCTGCCCAATGACTGGTTTCGGGAGTATCAACCTTGTCCCAATGGAGGGCCTTGAGCTTCTTCTTCGGCCTGACAACAGGGAGGCCGATTGTGGGACCTGGTGCGAAGTTATTTTGCGCGGAGAGGAAGTGACCGGACATGGCACCAGGCATTGGCGGAGGAGGGGGGGGCATTCCTCCGGCAGCCCCAGGCATAGGAGGCGGCGGAGGTGGAGGGGGTGGGCCACCTGCGGAGGAGGGTGATAGCATTCCTGGCATTGGGGGAGGTGGTGGTGGCGGAGGCGGGGGTGGAGGAGCGGATCCCGGAAGTTGACCGGGCAATGGAGGGGGAGGCGGAGGCGGAGGCGGCGGGGGTGCTCCGGGAAGTTGGCCTGGCATCGGAGGTGGTGGAGGGGGAGGGGGGGCAGCCGTGTCGCTAACTTGAATCTTAGGCGGCTCAACTTCGCTCGGGGTGATGGGTGACTGTGACTCAAGGCTTGGGTGAGATGGGTTGGTTGTCGCGCCATCTTCGGAGTCGCTAATATCGTCCCTCTTACCCTTCGCTTGGATCTCCGACATGAGGCTGGCAGCCTGCTTAGGATCCATGACAGGCCTCCTAATCTCGACGACTCTTGGCTTCTCGTATACAATGTCGTCGTCACCTTCGTCAGCGCTAGAGATATGTTGTCCTGCCGAGCCGACGGGCTTCCTGGACAACCTTGTCTGTCTGTTGACTGTCCCAAGCATGCCAGACAGCGGGAGTCCTGTGCCTTCCGGTGCTTCAGGGTAGCTCTCTGCATAGCCTTCCATTTCCTCACGTAGCGCACGCAAGCGGTCTGAAGGACCAATAGCATCGCCCCAGACTCTACCCTCGAGTTTGTACTGGGTCTTCTGTCGTTCGAGCTGCATAGCAAGTCGGTCCATAAGCTTTTCGCGATCCAGAATACCTTGCATTCGAGCAGGATCCTCATCGGCTATCTTGTTCCCAGAGACGCCCTTGACGGCCTGAGAGGCGGCTACGTCTTGGGCGTCCCTAAGCATAAGATACAGTTCTCTCGTTTCTAGCTCGTACCGCTGCGCTTCCTTAGCACGCACCGTCTGCATGTTCTCGATTTCGGCCTTAAGACCATCTGCCTGGCGCTTCTGGGCTTCGATGAAGCGAGCTTGCTCTTCTAATTGTCTCTGTAGCTTAGCAACAAGACCATCCGCACCGAGTTCTAACTGAGCTCTCATCTCATCCCGCTCTGCCATGGCAGCGTCGGCAATCTGCCGAGACTCCAAGGCCTCGTCCAGGGCTTGCCGGGCTTCGGAATCTGTATGTAGCTTATCTAAAAGACTCTGAACCGTGAAGTTCAAGCTTTGCTTGAGGTCCATGTTCGGCAGACGCCGGTCCATGGCCACATAGCTTAACATCGAGTCGACGAGCTGGAACATGCGCAACCGTTCTTCTCCATCATTATCTCGGATGAGAAGCAGATGTTGCAATGCGGATATGAAATAGTCATGCGTCTTGGAGCCTTGGAGTCGTTGCTGAATAGCATCTACGATCTGGGTCGGATCGTTGAGGTCCTTAACCTCGCCCTCGACGCTATCTTTCATGCTACTATTCTCCCGCTCAAGCATATCCTCGTAGTCGATAGCCTCGTTTGTCCGGAACCGCTCGACCTGTTTGTCTATCAAGTCATATTGGAACGCCTCCATCTTTGTGAGAATCCGCTTGATCCCACAAGCACCGAACTGCGCCCTGATATGCATGCGTAGCTGTAGGTCATTCTCAGGCGCATCGATGATCGAATTGACGAGGATGAGCGTTGCAACCGCGTATTCCATCAGGAGGTTCTCCATGCCGATACCGCCACTGCGGACTTCATCGCTGGCCCCGACGAGACTACCCATCTTCCCTCGCCCATCTACAGTGACCTCGACGAGTCGCATCCAGGAGTCGAAGCGGCCATTTTCGTTCTGCTGGGTCTTCACTACATCCATAGCCTGGATCACCTTGATGTGACCCTCGCCCCCGTCCCAGTGGCATAGAAAGGATAACACATCGCTGACTAGTTTTCGTGTAGTGAGCCTCGGCGATATGAGCGACGTGACGAGAGCCACGACCACTTGCTGATGGGCGAGCGCATCGTCAGCGCCATATTTGTTGTTTAGTAGGGCCTTTAGGCACTTTAGAATATCGTATTCCTTGTCGAGATTCTTGTCGCTCGCTTTTACGTCGGACGGGGCCGCAGGTCCAACAGCACTTTTCCGGTTGAGCTTCAACAAAACGTTGGTGAGAGCGACCTGCCCTTGACATTCGATGAATCGCTTCACCCAACCGATTTGCTGAGTTCGCAAGTTGACCTCGAGGCTACCTAAGCCTTTCAAATCCAAGGTATTATCCATAACCTTTCGCACGTACCATTCAGGAGATCCCTCCTCATCAGAGGCTGCGGCGATGTCAAAATTTGACGTCGGATATACTCCTGTTTTCGCCGCCTGCTGCCTCCTCTTTTGCTCCCCTTGTAGTTCTGTCAGGCGATCCTGGTAGATGAGTGTCCATTTTTTGGATGATGGATATGCCTGCATTTGCCGTCGTGCTTGTTCCGGAAGATTATGCCAACCTCGCTTCTTCATCAACTCATAGAACATCTGTTCCGTAATCCTGTCGTCGTCCGGTCTGGTGAGTGGGAACCCGTCTCCACTCCCAGGTGGAAATACTGGGTTCCCTGGAGGTTTGATTAGGCGATGAGAATCTCTACTCGAGGGCAGCGATGCAATGGAACTCTGGGAGGTAGCACTAGGCAGTGCTATTCTGGATGAGCGCATATTCGTGGAACTGTTAGGGGGTACTCCATTACCTGCTGAAAATACGCTGGATTGGTCGCTTTGTCTAGATGTTCTGCCGAAGCCGGCCATGCCATAACCTGGTAGAGAATCCCACCTTTCATTGTAGCTGCTGTTTTGCATCGAAGAAGCTGTGCTTGCACGAGGCGTTGGGGAACCGCCCGAGGCTGGTCCCCACTGATGGAATTGAGTCTGCCGACCAGTAGATGCCATTGTGACATTCCCGCCGTTACCAGTGCTGGGGCGCTGCTGAACCGAGTGCTGAGAACTGGCAACGCTCACAATCGAGGCCGTATCGAAAGATGGATACTGATGGAAGTCACCGGTGCCTTTATTCAAGTGATGGGGCTGGGGTAGAAGATCCCGGCGCACGGGCGGCTGCTCGCCTCGAGGAAGGTATTCGACGGGTATTGGACTTCGTTGGTCGGCATGTGTGCTGTTATATGGGATGGCAGTAATTACACCAGCGTTGTTATTGACGCCGGTTTCGGGAGAGCTCGGACGGTCGAGCGATACTATCGACGAGTCCCTAGCATGTCGAGAGGTACGCGACGAGGAATCATTATCCAAACCGAGGAATCGCCCTTCTTCGCTGCCAGTGTGTCTCTTATCACTTCTATGTTTACTCCTAGAGAAGAAGCCCTTACCACCGGACGACATGGCTGCGTGAGGCGGAGAGGGCGCGTTGAGACGCCGGCGCTGTAGTCGCTTTCTATTGATGATCTATTTACCCAGTAGTCGAACGTGTCGATCCGATTTTCAGGACGAGGCGAATGAAGCAATCGAAACCTATGGGGGATATCGGATTCGTGCCGTCAGTGTATTGGATGTTGGAGATGTTGGATGAATTGCATCATGTTCTCCGGCAAAGAATATGGAGTCGGCAAGGAATATACAGGTTGAAATTGCAGATCTAGGATCGAATGAAGGCCTGCATTAATGTGTGGTGGTATTAGCATTATATTTGGCGATGAAGCATTGCAGGCAAATACAAGGGTATTTTTTTTGGTGAATTTAGTGATTTAGTGAAAGGAGAGAATGCGCGATGAAGAAGAGGGGGCCGTACGCACATAGAACTGAACACGGCGCTAGACTACATAAAATGCAGAAGAAGAAGAAGAAAAAAATCAAACGTCAACAATTCTTCGTTATTGAGTCGGCAAATGTCAGTTGCTAAACAATTCGAATTCAAAGTAGGGGCGGGAAAGAGGTGGTCATAGTGGTTGTAGTTATCGGGATGTGATATTGTTGCTCAAAGGAGGTTGCTACCGTCTGATGAGACGCAAGGTTGCGGGCTGCGGGTTGCGGGTTCAAATGTTGTGCAATGTCGCAGTAGGTACCATACATAATGCCGAGCACTTGTGGTTGGCCTGTGGTAGGTAGGATGCAACTTGTAGGGTACAAAGCGGATTACCAATTGAATTTACACGTTGACCATTTCCCATCTTTTCGCCCCCCCCATTTGCGATAAGCCCGTCTGAATTTGTCTTAAAGCGGGAGTTCAGCTAAGGACGAAAGACTCGGGAGGTATCCAATTTCTGCAATTACTGCAATTACATATAATCATGTAACCTAGAATACTATGTAATTAGGGGTCTTTCATGTACATAACGTGCAATAATAAGACCTGTCATTAGCACTAACGCTTAAGCAATGATCAATCAGATTAGCGATTTATTTTAACACCACCATTTTCTTCTTTAATAATTCTTCAATGGTACACATCTTCTGTAATTCGTAATGCGTAATGCGTAAATATTTCATTTTATCGATAAATCCCACAATGCCACCATGGAAAGGTGTGGACGATTCTGAAACATCAAGTGGAACATGAACCCCTGGAAGATCCCACATAGCGATGGCGATAATGATGCGATCTGGAGAGGTCCTGGGTCCCTGGGCACTTAGGGCCGCAGATTAGAGATTAGATGAGTAGGCGCAGAGACGGTAGACATAATTCAGAATGGAGGCTAATGTTGGCGTAGACACATTATAGAGTGCGGGTATAAGAGGGCATCTACAAGTGCCTAGATTAAAGCTCATAAAAAAGTCTTTAGCCGATGCGCAGAAAAGGGGTTGCATACTGTCGAACACACCACTACACCAAAAGGTAATTTCGTAATAGTGTCTGTTCTGCTCTTTTTGGCCCCTCGGTTCTGGTCAGGGGATGGTTACTATGTGTACTTAGTGTAGTATACCTAGGCGCCTAAGGTAGACTATTAGAATAGGTACTCCATGTCCGATCTAGAAGGATTCAGGGTCAGTAGCTGAGTAGGCACATTAAGCTCCATTTTCGGTTGACGATATCCGTTCTACTTTCCTATACTAGGTAATCGCGGGGCTTGTTACTGGGACTATGAATATCGCTATTATTTACTTACCTACTTACAAATATGATTATTACTTTAACCTTACATCAAAAGTACCTACTGAGCAATTACACAAGAGTACAAAATAATATCCAATACCGGTAACACGAAAGGTTGTTTAAGAGGTATTTATAAGTGGCCCGTGAGAAGCAGCGCTGTCCTACCATTTAAAAGTAATTCAGCCAATAGCAAAGAAGTCTGAAAATAACCCGTATCTGAGAACAATAATCTGTACCTATACAGGGGTGGATACCGCTACTTGTACTTATGTAAGCACTTACATGGGGGAACTTGAAGTTGCGACTGCGCGTGCCGAGACGTACGTAACCATCTCCGTCTTCAGCCTTACCAAATACATACAATTGACCAAAGAGGCAAACTCACGCAGAGCTTCTACGTGGTGCAGAAGACGTGCTTTTTACCGAGACTTGCCGTTGCCGACAACCCTATACCTATAAACAATCGCTGCCGATTTCTTCTCGCCCTTACAACTAATAGCCGCACATGAACGCGGGTTGTAGTTGGATCAACCCGGTCTTAGAACCTACCAGACTTGACCTCATATCATGCTCTCCTGGTAGAAAGGAGTATTGCGCAGCACCGCCAGCATGATGGGCACAACAATCTCCGTAGTCAAGGTCAGTCTGAGCTATGACTTATACATAATGAGATGTCGCAAACCTAACTCTTACAGACACTTATAATACCCGCCGTCATCTCCCTCATCCTCTTTATTCTATCCACCTACGTACTTGTCCCATTGTGGCGGCATTACCATGCGCGTTATAGCCAATACCTCCCTCTCGACACGATCTCGAGCCATACAGTATCCTTACGCGTCAGGATGCAAGATGCAATAGCTCGATGGATGGTCCCATCGAGGTGGCGCATTAATATGCATGACCGCGTGGTAGTCGGAGCCGATGACGCATCCGACATAGGTTTCAGTTCCGAAGAAGGCGAAGAATTGGACGAAGTCGACGACGATCGCCGGCACGCGTTATCGTTAGATGCCCATGATCCCGAGCGCGCGGATAGCACAAGGAGACTAAGCAGAGAGTAGGTTGAGGGAGCCCACCGTCTGAACTATCGCAATTTTACACTAGGACATAGGGCTAATTACAAGGACCTAGTTTAGAGGAAGGTTTTCGAGATGATAGCGAAGAGGAAAACGAAGCGCGTCAAAGCAGGCGGTAACAGTTTTTGTTATCAGATAATGATATTAGCAATACGGCTTTGGAATAACTACACCATGATTGGGCAAAATGATTTGCCGCTGTTTGACTACATGGGAAGGCGTTGGAAAACTATTGCATTATTAATTGGTCATAATTCCGTTGGGTGCGAGCCATACTGCAACGCGCGGCGTAGGAGGATCTTGTAAACCAGTTTAGTAAGTTTGGAGTTTCGAATGGATCTTCATTCTTTAGGACCTAGCCTATGCATATCTCTAACTATAGGTGGTTTGCTCCGAGAGCAATGTTCTGAGTCCCTTTTGTGTCAAATGGGATCAAATATCTCCCCGAGTCCATATCATTGAATACACTAAATATGACAAGGCAACTTATACGTTAGTAGATACTATCGTGTGACCTTTCTCATGGATTATCAAGGAATAAACTAACAGTCCTCGTAAACCCTAGACCAAGTTAACTTTGCTAACTTTACTTCTTACCCAAACAAGTGACGGGCAGTATTTTAATACGCAACAAATACCACCTCCTTTTGTGGATACCTAGCGTTATAGTTTGGGACGATATATACTAAACCTGTCGGATGATTCTGTATGTCGAACAGATAATGCCCGACTACTGCAACTAGCGTTTAGTTGATGCAACGAGGTTGTATTGGAACATAGTCATAGGTTGATTCATGCTATTTCGGGAATAGGTATTGAATCTATTAAGATAAGACAAGCCAGCTAATGTCTCGCCAGACAATATGAACCCATCATTTTCCCAAGACTATTCTAGAAACAATCTCGATTTTATTTCATTCAAAACAGATAGCCTTTTAATAGAAAAGTCAAACTGTCTCATCTGCTAGCAACATCAAGTCTTATACATTATTTCCACTATAGCACTATTGCATTGGACACCTGCTATGAGGTAGCAAAGAATAAAGTCAACACGTCATCGAAGACGAGCGTATGTATCGGCATATAAGTCTACACGGATGATCCCTAGGTCAATCTGGCCAGCATGCAGCCTCTAATGGTCACAAAAGTGACTTCATAGCGCTTCTCGATGACCAGCAGATGTTCGAAATCAACCTGTTACCTAGGTAACCTTAGGTAGGTAGTTATTTAATATACGACCTAGCAGAGTTGAGGTAATAGGAAAAGAGGGACAAAAGCGGCCTTGAGTATTTAATGTTGAACTCAGTACCTAAACGTCCCGAGCAGCAGATACCAAAAGGCTCCGTGTCACAAATATTAGTCATCCAACACCCAAAAGCTTGATCGAGTATTACGAAGGTTAGCGCGGGAGAAGCAATTGTCAACTTTCGAGGGAAGGGACTTTCAAAGCTGCATGCGGAATGGACCAACTTGAAGCTTACATGTACTAGCTGATGCACCTGCCTAGTCAATTTCTACCCGCGCTTGCATCTACATATATGGAGGCAGGTATGGCATGTAATCTACATGTACATGTATGTACATTGGTGCAGTTATGTATGTACGTGCTAATGAATTCAATTGCACCCGACTTGCACGTGGTTAGCATCACATTCCAGTCTTATCTCGCATACTTGCAACCATCACGGATTCGGACAGCTCTAAACGGTAAAATAATATGCACATGAGATGCTTATCTGCCTTTGGGGTCCTATACTACGATATAATTCAGCGCACATGATGCCGTGAAGGAGGACTTAACTTAATTAGTTACCTAATTAACCTGTCAGCCATCGATATTATACCTAGGTACCTGGTTATACCTGGATATACCAGGTACATAATACGAATTTGTATTTGGTGTAAGTTATTTCGTCATTCGTTCTCTTATACTTACCTCTTATCTAATACATGTGTTGAAATTCCTAAGACTAAAGATAGACATATATACCTAATCCAGACGAGAAAGACCATTGGATCTCATAATATCCTCTTCCTATTTAACATTGGACCTCGCCCGAGCCCAACAGGCCCACAGGTCAGTGCTGATTTGAGCAACACTTTTTCGCAGTCTGTTTCGACCTGCTCGGCTCACAAATGAAGCTGCAGTCGGACTGTGGACATACGTTGAGCGACTTAAAGCAGACGCCTAGCAACCAATCGTGTTTTGGCCGCGACCGTATCTGAATCATTTTGATCACATCATTAGGGCATGATATGGACATGCTGAATCTTCCCTCCTCAACAACTTATCCCTACTAATTCTCGCAACTGCATGATACTTCCGTAATCGTGAGCTATTCCACCGTTCACCGGACCGAAATATTCCCGTCGCGTCAAGGTCAACCCAAGTTGCAGACGGCAAGTTACGAGAGTACCGACAAACAAGCAAACATCCATACACAGTCAGGTCTTGTCTCGAAAAGCAAAAGGCGTCTTACATACTTGCACTGTCCATTGATTGGACCGGATTCCCCAGTCAAAGCCGAAACAGGCTAACAGCTTACTTGAGTTAACTGTGTGTACGGTCTCGGACGTATACTGTGGTTACAGCTCGCTTGCATTTCCCTTGACATTATCGCGTATCCAGGACAAATAACTTTCACGCTTGTATACCTACCTTTGCGACCTAGAATTTCACTAGGCAGGCAGGCTTGTAGCCTTGCCATCAATTCCTTCTGCTTCTGCTTCTCTTCTCATTCAAATACATATACCTTGTCTTCTTTACCACCTCGCGTTATCCGAAGTCCCAATCAGCGACCCACCAACCATGAAGATAATACCCAAGGTCGGCCTAAAGCTTCTAAAGAAGCTGTTGCCAAAAAAAGGCAATAATGGCAACTCGATAGCTTCAGACGCACAAGATGATAGTTCTCCCAAGAATAAGAAGCAGTCGTTACCCGAACCTCCTGAAGAATGCCCCATATGTCACGATCCTGTGGGTATCGCTAATCCCGAGGGTATCGTTGAATCATGGACAAAACTACACTGCGGTCATAAGTTTGGCACACATTGCATCCAGACTTGGCTACAAGAATCTGTCAACCGCGATCCGAATATCAATCCGAGTTGTCCCATCTGCCGAAGTACGGCTAAGCATCCTTGCGGACACCTGATAAGTCCCCCACCCTTCCCGTCTCTTCACCTGGATTGGCAATCACCTCGAACCCCGCCACCACCTCCGCGACGCCACCAGGTCCGTCGCCGCCTTACCCGACGACCGGGTCATCCACTGCGTCCCCCACCCCAACCTCGTCGCCGAGCCCAGGTGGTTGGCGAATGTAGAACCTGTATCGAGAATGCCGAGTTTGAGGAGCGGCTACGTAGCAGGATTAGGGAACGTGGACGGCAAGACACAGGTGGGTCGTCGACTAGCGCTGGCGGCCGGTCTGCAGCCGCTATCAAGTCCATCATACCAGGACTAAAGAGATCTACGAACACCGTTCGCACTACCGTCATTCATGTGGGCGTTGACCCTCACGAGGAGAGACATCCACGAAGTGTCTTCTGCGTCTCGCCGCATGTCTCATCACGCCGGATGCCTCGACACTCGACGCCACCTCCGGGGTATAACAGACGTCTCAGCATATAAGGGACTACGTTAATGTTAATAGCATTAAGCGCCTGATTTACGGGCTAGATGGGACGGACGGAAGGGATAGATTACAGGCTAGATGGATGGATGGACGGATGGACGGAAGGGTGGATTTCTTTGCAACCTCTCGATGTTCTAGCGGATCATTAGATAGACTTGTCTATCCATCTACTTGATAACGGAAGCTATAGCTATAGCGAACAATCTATCACATAGCCGGAGTGCACGGGGTCATAAGGAAGCTCAGGAGTTCTTAGGCTAGGTCTACACGGAATTGCGCTCGGTTGTTATTTGATATACGCGATTGCATTATGGATTCGGTTAGGCTATAGGAATATTTGCTGGGCAGATGAACTGGTGGATATCTACGTGATGTTTACTTGTTGAGTTAGTTGCCCAACCCATGGTCCCATTCTGCCATTTCCCCTGCTATATTACCTCTTGCATACAGCTGAATCTGATGGCGGGGTATTTTTCCACTCGTATTATTTTCGTTAACGATAAAGGCGTAGGCGGGGGGTTAGAAGCTGGGGGGGGAGGGGCTCGGATTTCCACTTTCCTTGGTCCTTTGGTCCCTAGACGGGGAAGCTGGATGGGGCGGCAGGGGGTGCAGGGGGTAGCTAGCATACTGCTTACCCCGCACTATAAACAAACGGGCATAAACAAACATAATAGGTACTAGGATCAGCTAGGATTAGCTACCTCCTAGCTTTTTAGGCTTATCGATTAAGCTAATTAATGAATTGCTATCATTTTGTTTGGCTCTCACTAAGGTTCCATTCGGAGCACAAGCCGTCCATATCCATTTCTTATCCGCGATCAACTTTTGTTTGCGCGGTTGTTTGTCGCGTCCCCCGTCTTACGTGACAGGTTCCTCACATAGTCGTACCGAGGATATGGTGGTGGTGCATTGTCTTTTGAAGATACAACCAATATGAGGTTCAGATCGGATCTCAAGAACACGCGCACATTCTCGAGTGAGCCAGCTTAGAAGATCTTCGAAATATATGCATGATTCTAATTCTTAATTTTGACTAGAATTGGTGGCCGCTCTTTCGTCCCTCGAGAAGATCGCCTGGTTGCGTCTTGACGATGATACCGTTCGCTTCACCGTGATCCCGGATACCGGGTCGCAAGTCTGGGCGTTTGTAAACCCTTCTATTCTAGTCGTTGCGCTACCAGAGTTCGCCTTTCTAACTATCTCATGTTATCTAGCTCGTTTTCTATGGACTTCATCTTCGACAACTATGCCCTCCAATCCGCCGAACCGAACAACACCATCAACCTCGAACTACCCCTGGGACCTCTCCAGCGCGCCCTCAAGTCCGCTCTCAATGGGGTCTCAGCGTCGATCCGCCTGACCAAGAAAGATGGTATACCTGTACTGTCGATGACAATCACCACCACTGCTGCACCAACCAAAGAGCCCCAGGGTATAGCCCGTCTCGGCGCTATAGGCGCAAACCCCGGCGCCGGGAACCGAGGTAACTACGACGACGAAGACGGAGTCTTCGCCCACGAACCCCTCGAAACAAACCTGCACCGCGAGCGCGAAAAGATCATCACGCAGGACATCCCCGTGCGAGTCCTACACCCCGACACCGTGGAAACCATCATGCAGCCCAAAGTCCGCGAACCCGACGTCCACATCCAACTCCCCCCTCTCCTCCAACTCAAAGCAATCTCCGACCGCTTCACCAAACTAGCCCTAGCCTCCCGCGTCTCCACATCCTCCAACACAGCCTCATCATCATCATCATCATCCTACTCCCCCAAACTCGAGCTCAGCGCCAACATGCACGGCGGCCTGCGCCTACGTCTCGACACCGACACCCTCAACGTCGAGTCTCAGTGGTCCGGGCTCGAGAACCCGGAGCTAGACCCCGCGCAGCTGCCGTGCGCGCTGGAGGATCATCCTAGCACGCGGTTCCGCGAGGCGGGGCCGGAGAAGTGGGCGACTGTGCGGGTGGATGGCAGGGACTGGAGTAAAGTGTTAAGTGTGGGACGTCTGGAGGGCCGGGTTATTGCGTGTTTTGCGGATGATCACGCGCTGATTATGTATGTGTATGTGCCGCAGTATGATGATACGGGGGCGGAGGACTCGGTTGTCACGGTGAGTTTTTTTTCTTTCTTATTGCCTGCTATTGGTGTTCTTGGTTTGAGGATCGTGCTGTGCTGTGCTGTGCTGATGCGTTCTAGTACTATGTGTCTTCGTATAGCATGTGAGTGAGTGAGTGAGTGAGTGTTACTCTGCGGGTAGGAGTTTAGGAGTATTTGGCGGCGTCTTATTTCCTTCAGTGCTATTGGGGCATTTGAGGGCTTGGAACGGAATTGTAGATGAATAACAATGCTGGCTTTGAAATTTACGAGTTGCTTTAGGTTTTGTAGTTGCTGGATAGGCTATAGACTATAGACTACTTGTAGAATGAGACGCAAGTTGATATTACTGAGAATACATAAGACATAAATTTAGCTACTAGGCAACTCAAGTATTCTGGTATCTGTGAGCTTTAAGTTACATCATATAACCTGGGAATGTGGGATATGTCTAGTAGTCTAAATGCTGATTTGATTAACCCAGTAAACAACCTCTCTTAACAACTCGGGTTGAAATTTTTAATACGAGATCTACATCTTAGAATCTAGAGCTGACACGGTCTATGGCATATTGTAGTATAACATGCCATACGCCTTCATATATCCGTCTATAAACCCAGGCGTGTCTTCTACATGTTCCACACCCCATACTAACTCTTCCCTCTAGATAGATCAATCATGTATCCCTTATATACTACACGGGATCTCCTTATAGACAGGTAATGCAATAATAATAATAATATCCTCTTAGCTTCTAGCCTGCGCAGTGAACTAACTCTCCCTTTCCAACATTACACCATCTACAACTTCAGAACAAGCCAATTCCGCCCCAACCCTCCCGTCTTACCTCCCTCGTCCTGCATCATCTGCCCTAGTATCCCACGCACCGGGCCCTGCCTCTCAGTCCCCCCAAACCAGCGCTTCGGCCCCGCATACGCCGCCACAAAGCCATCTGGTCCAGACACGCAGATCAGATCCGCGCCTGCCTTAGTCTGGGCAGGCGTAGATGACGGGTTGTCCCGCAGACAGGTACAAGGTGAAGCCCGTCGTCCGACGTCGTTGTCGTCGGGAAGTGCTACGAGATGGGCTGGAGAATGCCATGTACACGAGGTAGAGGCAGGGAGCACAGGGGTTGGCGATGACGAGGAGGAGGAGGAGGAGTCTGTTAAAGCGAGGTGAAGATCCTGTTCTTCGATGAAATGTCTTTCTTCGTCGATGAAGTACGAGATGCGGAAGTGATCGGGGTGTTTGAGCTGTAGCTCGCGGATCTGGAGTGCGAGGGATGATTCTGCTTGTGCTTGTAAGGTATGCTGGTCGGTTGCATTAGATGGTGCTGGGGTTGGGGCTGGGGTTGCGCTGCGCCAGAACCAGGATGATGATGATGATCGTGCGTTGCTAGTACTAGAGCCTTGGGGGTGCTGCTGTTGTTGCCGCCCTAGCGCGTCGGCAGCGTATCGATTCGCCCATAGGATCGAAACGGTAGGTTTCTCCCCCTTTTTCTGCTCACTTATCTCAGTACCTGAGCCGTAATCATCCAGCACCCGCCGCGCAACCTGCAACGCGGGGGCTATCCCCGTGCCCCCGGCAAGAAACACGACGTGTCTCCCGGCATCACCCAGCCGCCGCGCGACATCGAACCCGAGGTGCGGGCCCCGCAGCCATATCTTCTCGCCCACGCGCAGCTTCGACAGGTACGTCGACATCTCGCCGCCATCAACCTTGCGGACTAGGAACCTTAGCTCCTCTCCATTGCCATTACCAACAGCCTCCTCCTCCCCCTCCTCAGACTTCGGAGGCAAAGGCGTATAATGCCGCGCAATCTGCAACTGCGGCTGCTTGACCTCCACGGACCAGAGACCGTGGTCCCAGCACCGCTGTAGCAGCTGGGACGAACTCTCTCCATTATGTCCTGGTTTCTGCTGCTCGGCGCGAACGCTAAGCACGAAGGCTGTGGGCGAGACCTGCTCTTTGGCGGTGATGGTGAAGGGGCTGAAAGACGTCGTGTTTAGGGGGGCGTTCTTGGCGCCGTCTTGGGAGTTTATGCTCTTGAGCACGACTGCGACGATGAATACGCCGCTGAGGCCGGCTAGGTTGAAGAGGACCCATGTGCGCCATGTTGGGCGCTGTTTTGGGGGCGGTGATTGTTGTTGTTGCGGTTGTGATGCTTGAGGCTCGCCTGTTGGTGGTACCTGGGTTTCATTGCTTTGGCCTGGTGGAAGACTTGAGAAGTGGCGGCTGTGTGGAATATAAGGGGTCTTGCTCAACTGCCAGCTTCTCGGTGAGGTTTGTTGTAGAGGTCTAAGACGGAGCGCCTGAGACCCTGGGAGCAGGCGCGGTATTGTCCGGCCGGCGCATCTTATTGTTGATGAAGGACTCATTTATTCTAACTCATAATGAACCTCTCGAATGTCGATTTGGTAAGAACACGCTTACAACTTGTGTTGTGAATACTACCTTATAAATTCGTTGAGTGAGCCGGGTTTGTGTAAGTGAGAAGTTCGAACTATCAAAATTATTTACGTGGTGCCAGCTGCAATGGCCTGTTATTTTAGACGCTGCCAGTTGTAGAGATTTAGCGGCACCTGGTTATCATCAATGTCAAGCCCGCAAATTCCTCCTTATTAAGATCCGAAATAATATCACTTAATATCTTTATTTCTAATCCAGTAGCACGCCTCTTATGGAGTTTATCTCGTATTAAGAGGTTATGCTCTATGTTTATGAGTTGAGGTTTGACGTTGTATGATATAGTACAAGACCGCGAGTCTATCGAACGAAGCGACATCCCGTCACTCCCAAATACTCTATAATCTAATAAGCTCGCTATTCTGGTTGATCCCGCCTCTAAAATGGTCTGTGATAATATTGCCGTTCATAATAGTCTCCTTAATAACACCCTCTACGTGCTTTGGATCTATCCTGCCGTACCAGATTCCGTGGCCGGCTAGCGGGTGTGGATTGCCCGCGCTGTTTGTGAAGGTTGGCGGTAGATAGATGATGACATTTCCGGCAAACTTGTGTCCTCCGATGTGGCTGATCTGGCCTACCCTCGCTGTGCGTGGCGTTTCTGTCCCTGTCGTATTGCCGGGGAGCGGCGGTGCTGATACACTCTCGTCTATCGCCGGTCCATGAAGGACATCTATTCCTGCTCGGGGCAACTGCTTCTCGAATTCTTCTTGCAGAATGGGCCCGTAGATGCCACATCTTGTATCCCGTTGTCCATGCCCACAGATCAACACGAGTACATCCTCGACATCGCGCACGCCGTATAGCAACTGCTGATATGCTTCTTTCCGCAATAGCCGGTCCTTATGTATAGGCGATAGCCCCTCATTCATCGGATGGAGCTTCTCCGGTAGTAGATATCCCTTCACTAGAGCTTGTACAGAGTCAAACGATACCCTCGGGAGGAACGGAATGTATTTGAAGCTGGGGACGAGGTAGACAGATGTGGTTTGCACCTCGGGTCGCGTCGAAATGGCGGAGGGGAACGAAGCGTTTACGACGGAGATGTTATGGTAAGGCTAGAGATCCTCTTGCGTTAGCTAACATGACCACCGATATACTCCGCAACATCTAGAGTATTTGGGAGCCGTCCTCTAGGGATCAAACAGCTAAACTCACGTCACTGTATATGCCTCCCCGACCGATCAACTCCTTAAGGTCGGCAGCTAAGTTGTCGCCGCTGTTATCGTCTTCTATGCGCGACGACCAGTCGTCTTTACCGGTACATATTAAGACCTGTTGCGCATACGACGCTATGAGGCCGTTCAGTTTGCTACTCTTATCGATGCCTTTCCCCAACGGCATCGACGGCGTGTCAGCACAATCGCACGTCGGCTCCGGACATTTCGGGACCGTATTCAAACGCCGTCGAGCTGTCGTCTCAAGTGAAACTGGATGACTTATTCGAGACGAGGCGACGCGCCTCCACCAAGTCGCTTTAGCTAACGGTCGCAAAGACATGACGATTGTAAGACGGGCTCGCAACCCCCGCTCGAGAATAAGTATGTCTGTTTAGTCAGAGCCATGTCAATAATGTCTAGGATTCTCGGCTTCGCGCTTTTTCTAATCTGTGTGCGCGCGGTTCGTTCATTACGTCGATTTGCCGGCTGTACTGTGTACGTAGCTCCGAGAAGTCGGAGTTCCGAGTTGGCGGGTCGATAAATTGGAGCAGTACGAAGTAGCGGCGCATTTATTAGTAATTGCAATTCTCGGTGCGAATTCTTCGGATTTAATTGGCCGAAATGGCTTACACATATGTACAATTGTGTCACTGTTGCTATATATAGGAGTCAAGTTGAGAAAAGGGGTCGCTTTAACTACTAGCGAAAATGCAATTCATAGGATTTAAATGCTGAGAGCATTAGACTTCAGTTCTACGTCGGATAATAATTAATAAAATAATTAACCCAACTCCTGACACCTAACAACAGCAACCTCCCCATTCCTCGGGCATAGAAAAGACTTCTCTACACCCCAAATAGCACATAAAGACAAGTTATCCCTATTAATCCAATCCCCTGGCAGCACGAAAAGCTCCTTGGACTGCTTTATAATGGAACTATTAGATTCAGCAACCATACTACTGATAAACGTCGTCACAAGGGGCCCAGAACTAGACGGTGGTTTCCAAGAGTAGACTGAAGAGTCTTTGGAGAGAAACGTGAGATGTCTGTGAGACTGAAATAGGAGTGGCAGTGCAATCTCAGATGATACCTCTTTAGGGAGTGTGATTGGGGTGATAACTACTGGGTCGCTCTCCTGATCGTCGCTTGTAGCCATTGATGGTATCAATAAATCCGAGGCCTTCAAATAATGCAATGCCTTCTCCCTTGGGTTATGGCTTTGGGAAGATGTTTGAACTAGCAAGTGCTTCTTATCCTGCGTGACGAGCACCCTGTTCACAACAGCGTGATCCGGATGGTTTTCCAAGTTGACCGTATAAGCCTGCATATGAGTCAAGTTCCATGTCATTATTTGTATTCGCTTCGTCCCAAACCCAACGACTAGCTCCGGGTTTTGCGGGTGCGCAATCCATTCGTATTCAGCTGCGTCGAATTCCACTGATTGAGTTACCGACAGCGTTGTGGTCGAGATCGCGTGGGCTGTGGTAGATGTGAAGACCAAGACAACCATCGAATTAGGTTGAAAAAGCAATTGTGTAATCGGGCCTTTCGCTATGCTCCTCATCGGAACCTCTACCTTGGTTTCCGTAGTTGGCTCTGAAGTACTTGTGCCCGGATTTATCATCTTAATACAGACCCTTTTAGCGGAATCGGAGAAGCAAAAATATCGCCCATCGTCACTCCAGCATATTTTCTCAATACTCAGTGAACCCTTCAGTGTATGAGTGTCGATAACTTTCTCTTTATGCAAGTCGACGATGTAGACTGTTCCAGTCTCCGTACCGTGGCTATATAAACGTCCGGTTGGTGATACTGCCACTACCGTAATAGCATCGATCCTCCGGGATGGGCTGGAGTCGGTAAATAAATTAGGATTAAGACTGTCCGTTTTGCTTCGTATCTTAATACTATCCGTCTGCTCGGGGAATTTCATTAGTACGGTTGGTTCCCATACATTTCCATAATAACCCCTGATATCGTAGAAGCGTCGATGATCCGGGCTGAACGCTATTCCCAGAACCGTATCCTGGGATGTAAGGTAGTATAGTAAATTGAGATCGGACGTAGTATGGACCTTGATAGTTCCGCGCGCGTCGCCGGTTGCAAGGAGGTTACCATCCCTGCTAATTGCTAGTCTAGCTGCTCCTGTTCGCATCTCGACGATATTTCCATCATGAGGGCTCCATTTGAAAAGTACCCCTTCGATATAAAGACCGAAAAGTTCGAGAAGGTATGGATGCCAGACAGCATCGATGACATCGCCTCTATCCCTCTCATTGTGAGTTCGCCAACAATGCCCTAAGTGGACCGGTCCGTCTATTTCCCATGCAGAAAGGGGGTGGCCTCGGTAGGCCACAGCAATCAAAGTCCCGTCCTTATTCATAGCCATATAGCTTGACGAGTTTAGAATGTGGCCTTCGAGCTGTGGTTCTTCCAGGTCAGCTACGAGCTGCCAGGATGGAGATTGTTGGCTCAGATCAAGAGATCTGATCCGCTTGTCTTCGCTACCAACGAGCAGAGTGTTGTTGCCTTTTGCAAATAACATAGAAAGTGGCCGGGGCCGTGAAGCGATATTATCAACTGAAAGTTTACAATTTCCAGTTGATGTTTCCCATACTTTGGTTGTCTTGTAACCGTAGGTAGCTAGCAGGGTGGCAGTATTGTTGAGCTCCATCCGGTATATACTCTCGCCATGTTCGATAGGAGAGGCCAGCATTTCTTCAAATGTCGAGGAGTCGTACATGAATATCTTCTTCCGTGAGGCGAGAATGCTAACAAGCGGTCCAGACGCTGCAATGGACGACGCAAAGTTGCCAGGTCCGAGCGATATGCGGGCAAGAAAATCATCCCAGTTCTCAGTAGATATACCCAATACAGAAATGTTCTTTGCCTCTCGCTTACCGAAGATTTTATATATGGAAGAGCTTCGAGGACAGAGGGGCGGAATGAGCTTGTATATCGACTCTGGATTTCGTCGCAAGTGAGCACCAAACTTCCCTACTAACTTCACAAAGTCTATCGACCAACTTTGAAGAAGTTCCTGTTCTATTATGGGTCGTCCTTCGTCTCGTTGTGCCGTGTTGCATTGTTGTAGCATTGAACAATATTTTGACAGATTCCGTGAGGCTTGTATTAGTGTTTGCTGCCGATTATATGAAGCAAGGACGTGTATCCATGTCAGAACCCAATGGTTCGTTAAAAACTTCTTGAGAACCTCGCCAACTTGCTCACTATCGGGGGATGTTGATATCAAGTGCGACGACCAGTGGCTTGATGCATAATCAACAAACTCTGGCTTCTGATTCTGGTTCACCTTTCCTCGGAGGCCGATGGTCATAAGGCATTTCATGCAACTTTTAAACATGCGTTCGTGGGCATCCCTGGAATCAACGTTGAAGGGATGATCGCTGCTATCTAGCAAGTACTCGCGCGCAGTTTGATGTATCATCGTAACATTGTCACTGTTATCAATAACTAGAAAACCACCACATAGGTCTATAATCGACCGTTCAAGGTCTAGTATTTCAGATAGGTCTTCGTCTAATGCTTGCGATAGCTCCGCAACTGTCAATCCGCGAATTGAGCAAGTAACGCACTGAAGAATGCTCAATGCTAAAGCTTTATTAGACGACGACGGGTTTTGGGAAATCGACAACGCCATGCGATGATAGACCGCATCCATGCCAACTGGTAATTCCTGGAGTGCACGCTCAACATCTGCGCGTCTATGGCATAAATTTAGCTCGCTAATAGCGTGTCGTGCCCACTATAAGATTATTTTAGTCTCAGGCAAGGGGTAAAGGTAAATCTACTATGAACTTTTACCACTTACGAGAAAATTGTTCTGTGACTTATCCACCACTCGTTTTACGATTGATTCTTTGAAGTCGGGACCGCCAGGCATGCTGAGTTCTTGGCGCGCATAACATTGTATGTCTTCCAGATGGCCCTCAATATTTATAGATCCTAATTTCAGAGGATTCGGGACTTTTTGAAATGCAAATTCAATCTCCGAAGTTCTGCGGCCGACAAGTAAGATGCGAAGCGGAATCGAAGAGTAAGAGATGTCTGATAAGAGTCTAAAGATTGCTCGAGGATCATGGGCCTCATCCAGGCCATCTATTACCCAGTAAAGGGGCTTCCGCTCTCCCATATTGAATAGGATGGACTTAAAGATCCGTTCCCAGATCGTTCTGGAATCTATGGTTTCAAAGTCAATGGCTTCGTCAGTCAGCTCGAGGAGTTTCTGTAGAAAGGCTGGGATGGCCAATGCTGTTTGATAAGCTATTGAGCGTAGTAGTGTACTCAGAGTACGTTTCTTCTCATCGCCAAATCTTATGAAGAAATATTGACAGCAGGCATCTCGCTCCACCAGGTGGTTGATAATAAACGAAGATAGCACCGACTTCCCGGTTGCGGCCCCTCCATTCAGCCATAAGATAGACGATGATGTATTGGGCGCCTGAAGCCATTTGTCAAAGTTTTCATCTCGAAGTACCCATTTGCAAGTACCATGTGCCCATTGATCTCGGAAGAAACTATAATCGACGGTTGGAACTTCTGTAATAGCCAAAAAAGATCTCAGGCCATGCGATTCCTTCTGAATCGACAGGGTTGGCTTCTTAGGATTGCTCGCTGATATAGCCTTTCTGAGGAGTGACTTGAGTACATTCCTTACGGCGATGTAGTCGGGATCATTAGGACTTTCATATTTGCAAACTCCATGGTGATCGGCGTTTAGTGGTTTAGATATCTCTCCAGGGTATCCAAGTATAGAAGAATCTTTCTCCACTACCATCTACGAAATGTTAGCAGAAGATCGTGCCATAGTTAAGTTGCACCCACAATTCGTTTAAACACGACCGAAGTAGGCTGAGTTTCATAGAACGAAACGATATCCAATCGAGGCGCAATGTGGCGAAATTGCTCATTAAGCCTTTGTAAAGTAAAGGAATTATTCACAAGATCTGATATGTATGGCTTCGAATTTGTAATTATGGTAGTCTGCAAGATCCGGTTCAATGTTTCGGCGAGATATGTCCCTCGATGTGGCGTAGCTAGGAATATGATTGCAGATATAGCTTTAATGATAGATTGGTACTCCGGGTCGTTCTGGCCTTGAATATACGCCTTTAATCGTAAGTAAGGTAGGGATATATACATGAGAGAGTATGCTTACCTCCTTAATGATAAGTCCTCCCATACTATGGACAATGAAAATAAGGGGTACCTAGTGTCTGGATTAGGTATACCTCACGCTATATGTATCATTTATGCCATGCTTACATTTCCCAAATTTAAATCTTCATTTTGATTGTCATTTGCATATTTGAGGTTAAATAGGAGATCTTTAGCAAAGTCTAACACGGAAACGCCAATGCTTCCGGCTTTAAGGAAGTTGGCATTGTAACCGAAGGTTAATATTCTAGCTAGACAGACGTCGGAATCAAGGGGCAGAAACTTCGACGGCCAGAATAATTCTGGATCTCTGTTCTTCGACCATGTCCATCTACTAGTTCCGCCGAGCCCATGTATGAACACGATGTTAGCCTTATGAGCATTTTCAGGGGTATAAACAACAGTGAGACCAAGTGGTCCAGCCTCGTTGTGACTTCCAGATTGGCTGCTATTGTCAATAGTTTTAATGGGTATTGGCGGATGAAGAATTCTTGCAAGTTCATCTTGATCTTCTTTAATCGGCCCGGAGACACTAGATGGGCTCGGACTAGAAGCTTGAGATTCGGACTCTGTTCGATGAAACCGTAGCAGACGACGTTCACCACGATCTTTCTTTCTAAGATTGGAAAGCCTCCGAAACTGATTAAGTGTTACTTTCTGAGTTATGAAGAATGGGCGTGATAACTGACCATGCCGCAGAGGTGTTATTCAATCCTGCAAGCCTTGCTGACCCTGAACATTGGTTATTGTGGGTGTGTTTGATTTATGAGCATATATTTTGCATACAAAGGCGTAGACGATGGATACCTAATTCGAACTAATTTTCGCATTTATCGAATGTGATAGATCGTATGCCCCATAACAGGGGTCTTCATGCATGGCGGAGGTACAGCCTACATCCTACATCCTATATCTGGAGTGTTGCATTGTTGCATCAAGCCAATCGCCGAACAGATAATGCGCCCACGTACAGGTCTGTACCCGCCTGGCGTACCGTAAGAAGCCAGGAATTTACTTTCGGCTTAAGTTGACTTAGGAGGTACCTAACTAGAATTTTTGTGATATCTTTTGTAGATAGTTAATGCTTTCTATGTTGTTCATGTATAATCTAGAGAAACTACCCCTTCCATAAGGTTGTGTTCAAAGTTCAAAGCAGGCAAATCTTTTTCCTTGCCAAGCTTACATGGCACAGAGGCCGTAGTTTCGCTTCTTTAAGACATTAAAAAGACTTTACGAGGCAATATCCATATAGGGGCTACAGACTTTTTCCTATGAACCCAAGTAACAAATCATTTATTAATTCTAAAATCTATCATAGTTAACATTATATACTACAGGAATCTTTGAAATCGATGTTGTCAGGGGACATCTAGAACAAAAGATGCTCTTAGTATCTAGTCAATGGCTTCTGTAACATGTAGGGTTAGAAATTCCGGCGCAACAACAAAGTGATTTTCATGTCTCCTAGGTCGATCTTGTGACAGTTGTATCATGCCTGAGTACATTAGGGCTACATTATTTTACGTTCTTGTAGTTCTTAATGGCAGTGTCTAACCTAAGGGGCAATCCATAGGCTCTCTTTATCAGTTTGTAGTAACATTGCTACTACCTAAGTTAAGAGATACATAATACATCATGCTGTTAGCACCGACCACTTTCGAATATTTTATGTTGCTCCTGACAAGAAAAGATTTTTCAAGGTACTTTCGGTGAAGTAGAATCTCGTAGACGGAAGGAAGTAACAATCGTAACTAGTAACGGCTTTCCGGGGATACGGCCCGTTAATAGGTCGATCGTAGCAACGGACAGCTGTGAATACCTGCGGAACAGTGCCTAAGGAACAGTTAGTTCCTTAGGAACTGCCGGCGGTTACTATGGCGGTAACTATTGGCGGTGAGCGAGGCCTTTCCGGGCACTATTAAAACATGGCGTGTTGTCGCCGAAGATAATTTTTCTTTCCTCCTTTCTCTCTTCAACTCATAACTAAACTAAACCAACAACACAACTCAGAAAGCAACTCAACTCAACCCAACTCTGCAACATGAACTCGATAATACTTAACTACCTACCTATTTTAATAACTCCTTTCATTAAACATTAACCATACACACTTTAATTCTTTAATATTTCTCTACAGTCAACAGAGATACACAACATCGTTAAGTCAACAAGACTTGACCAACCAAACTATTTCAAGACTATCTAGTTGGGAAAATGGTTGGATTTGTATACCTACTCCTTTCTAACCCGAAGAATGTCCTCTTCACGGGTTTCGTTACCACCTTAATAGGGTCAACATAATATCAGAAGGGCAAATCACGACCAGGGCTGGCCCGTACCCGCTGTCGCCGCCCACGTACCCGCTGTCGCCGACCCCGTACCTGCTGTCGCCGCCCCTGTACCCGCTGTCGCCGCCCCTGTACCCGCCGTCGCCGTCGCCGTCCCCGCTCCAGCTGCCGTCGTGGCACCACCGCTAGGCAACTTAGCCCAGCTGAGGGTGGCACTACAGCACAATGCTTCATATTTACAGTGATGAGACTGCTTGCGCGAAACTCCTCAGCAACTAAGTCATAGCTGTACCCTACCGTCGAGAGGGGGGTCGTTAATGCCCTGTCGCCAACTATACATTAACATCGCCGATATGCGCAGCCGTGGAAACCGCATTCTCGTCTACCCGGGGCGTACAAAGCGCAAGCCGCGCGCCCAAGCTGCTCACCGAGGCTAATAATTATTCTATTCTATTCTATTCCTTCCCCGTTATGAGTGGAGGCATGGAAACTTCATATCCCTTCCTTAACACGAAATCTCTCCAACTTCTACCCCCAACAACGTCTACTCCCTCATCTACTTCTACCTTAACCTAACTTTATCAACGCTACTATTACTCCTACTTCTACTCCTACTCTTACTTCTACTCTTACTCGTACCCCTACTCCTCCTCCTAAGCCTACTCCCGCGCCTACTCGTACCCCTACTCTAACCTAATATCATCCTCGCCACTCCCTCAACCGACACGGACAATAACAATGGCGACTATCTACCTCGTCCACGTCCCAGTGTCTACCGACAACAACACCAACAACATTCTCTTCGAGTGGATGTTCTACACAACAGTCTTCTGCCTCTCAACCTTGGCATGGGTGGACTACTGCCGATGGGCGTCGTACCCTCTTGTCCCACAGCGCCGTCAAGTCGTGGATGAGATTGTCGAGATGGCGCCACCGTGTCCCGATTCCCTCGGACTGGTCTGGATGTTATGTGCCTATATGTGGTGTCACTGCAGTAAGTACTAATATTTTCCTTAAAAGTTGTTTATCTCCTACCTTTACCACGCAACCTATGCTGCACTATTCCCACTAGCACTGCTCTATCCCTACCCTCACCCTCCTTCCCTTTCAACCCGACTTCATACCACAAGTGACATTTATGGCTGTTGCCTGAAATGAATAATACATTTGCAAACCAGCACATGATATGACTCAACAGCAACTACCTTCGATAAGCTGGCCGAGTACTAACTCTATCTACCACAGAATTCATCGGCCTCCCCTCCATCATGACAACCCACACTTTCCGCGGCAACCCTACTCCCCTCGAACACGTCCCCAAGCGACTTCCGGTGATAGTGGCAGAGTACTGGTCGGGAATCACCATGCTCGCGCTCATACTCCAGCTCCAAGTCTACCTGTGGTGGGTTCGTGTCGCCCTCGTCGCAGAAGAGGCGCACGGTACCCATGATAAGGGCTTCGCGACCCTAGGACCGTACACCCAACTCCTCGTGCGACGCGCCTTATCGGTATTCGTGAGCTAGGCGCTCCTGTCTACTTACGGCGTGTTCTTTGCCCTCGCGAGGGAGCTGCAGACAACACCCAGGCAAATGCTAGGCGGCGTGGTTGCGAATATCGTTCTACTGCCCTTATTCGCGTTTGTCCTAGCAGCCGCTTTCCTACTCTAAGCGATGGATGGACTTTCTTGCGAGGCCGATTTGGTCAGTTCTACGGCTCGTAACTTATAACCTAAGGTCTACTATAGCTCGGATTTTGAAGAGCTCCTAAATTCCTACGATGATAATCTAAATCGAGGAAGAATTCGACACGTCGGAATATGATGTCGGCTGGCTTGGGCACATAATTGTGCACCAGCACGTATTGGGTTTTTGCCCTTTTAAGGGTGGGAGTTTAATGGATAATGAGGATATCTATAATAGCCATGGCGAATCATCCACACTATGGAGGGACTGGCGAAAGATACAAAACGTCGAGATCGATATGATGAAGGATTCCACTCCAAACCCCCCATAACTCCTATCATGTACCTAACCTACCTACCTAACTAATGTATGTAAAGGAGTCACATCACATGAAGTACATAGCTTCTATTACCTGCCTCTCGGTCGGTGAATTAAGACAATGCAATGAAATGAAATGAAATGCATCGAGTTCTCAAGACTACCTACATATAATAATAACGTTACATTCCCCGTGAAACTAATATACCCCCGCGTCGAACCAGACGTCGCAGATTTACCTTGACTATTCGGGCAGGTAGTAAGCTTAACCTATCGCGGGCTGTTCCTCGGTGCGCGCGGATCGACAAATATAGATCGGTACCGCCGATCTTGCATTAACAAGCAGGCTGCTCTTACATATATATATGTATATAAACACCTGAACCCCTGGATCAGATGAGCTTGGCCAAAAGCTTAAGTGAGCTTCTTCCTCCTCTTCTTCTTTCTAAACTTACCTAATTCATTCTTTACCCGTAGGAAGAATAGCGATAGCGCGATGAAGTTCTCTAGTTTCGCAAGTATCCTCGCCGCGAGCGTTCTCGGCACCCCTGTCGCCGCCGCTCCAACAGCGGCTTCAGCAGGGTCTGCAGGGTGTGGAAAATCCCATTTACTCCCCGGCGTAACGAAATACCACAGCCTTACGAGCAGCGGCCGTGGGCGAAACTACTTCATCCACACACCGAGCAACTATAGCGAGACAACGCCGTATCCGGTCGTGGTCGGCTTCCACGGCTCAAGCAGTATCGGGTTGTTCTTCGAGGTGGACACTGGGTTGAGCTCCGACACGTTCAGCGCGAATGTACGTGGTTCCGATAACTTCGCGTAATTATAGAAGGTGATTACTAACGGAAGAACTGCTTAGAAAATTATGGTCTATCCGAACGGTGTCGGCGTAAGTCACTAAACACCCCATCTTCAAACAAACTGCCGTATCTATCTAACACTACCCTAGGGCGCCTGGGCTGGCGCAAACTACTCCGAGGCCTCGGTCGAAGAGGACTTGCAATTTGTCTCGGATCTGCTAGACGATGTCCGGGGATCATACTGCGTCGATGACAGCCGGATCTACGCTACGGGGTAAATTCCCCTTTCCCATCTAACTATCATGTATGTATTTCTTAACGCAGACATTAACAAAAACCAGCATGTCCATCGGCGGCGGCTTCGTCAACACCATCGCATGCAGCGACGTAGGGGACCAATTCGCAGCCTTCGCGCCGGCCTCGGGATCGTACTACACAGACAACGACGCGGCGCACGAGGACTGCAAGCCGGCGCGGAGCCCACTGCCTCTGCTCGAGGTCCACGGAGGCGCCGACGGTAGCGTGCACTACGACGGCGGAGACGGCGAGGGCGGCGAGGAGCCGAGTATTTCAAACTGGCTAGGATGGTGGGCGCAGCGAAACGGGTGCGACGACAGCGCGAAGCAGGTCGAGGATAGCTTTGACGGCGACGTGCACCATACCACCTGGAACTGCGGCAGCGAGGAGGGCGCGCTGCAGCACTGGAAAATCGATGATATGGGTAAGCCTAACCTGATTCTTTTCCTCTCTTTTGGATATAGTTACCTACATATGTGATATCTGCACACGGGAGTTATTTATTCGCTTACATTCTGATATTCCTGCAGGACACTGCTGGGCGTCGACCGAGATCAACTTCTCGCAGGTGGCGGCGGGACAGGGACCGACGCATATACAGGCGTCGCAGATAATCATGGAGTTCTTCGATAAGTTTGCCAAGCCGTGAAGAGAGTAGATGTGCTCGTGTGGTAGTTTCGGGGGATGGAGTAATGTTCGTATATATAAGGTAGTTGGCTGGCTGTATACTATTAGCTGTAAATATCGCTTTCGTGTATATAACACATATCATATTTTCTCAAATATTGAATACTTACTTACCTAGGCACCTAACATATCCAGGGCGTTAGTGTCACACTGCCATTCCATTTATGCATTTACGAGTTCGGGTATATCAAGTCAACGAAGAAACACAACCCTTCCATTCCCACTACCCCTGACCGGCACAGTCATACCGGCGACGTCCACGCTCCCCGGCTCGTCTTCACGCGGTTGCATATCAGGCCAATCCCTCCATATCTCGGCCTCTTCTACGCCGCCCCAACGTTCAAGCGCCATCCGCGCCACGCGGACAGCCTGCGCCAAGCCGCCCACTTCAAGCACCACCAACCGCGGCTGGAGTATCTTTGCAACATCTAGAATCCTAGCGTAAAACACATCTTGGGGCAGGACAGTCGCATAGAGTGAATTATCTGCTGACGGCTCAGGGACCAAAGCGAGACGGGGTTCGTGGTTGCGCACCGAACGTTCCGTGTCGCGGTCGAAATCCTCTTGCGATATATACGGCGGGTTGGAGACGAGTATATCTACGGCACCTCTCTCCGATGCTAATTCTTTAAACTGTAGCTTATTAATAAGACCAGTTTGCTCGAGGACAGGCACGAGCCAGTCCGTAGAGAATATATTCGTCTCCTCGAACGAGACAGCGTTGGCATTCCTTTGTCGAAGCGAGCCGCGTTCTATATTATACGCGAGGTTCTCCTTCGCCAGCGAGACGGCCCTAGGTTCAATATCAAGCCCCTGGACACGCATCTTGGGAAACTTCCGGCTTAAGATGGAGTATAGTAGTAGCGCAATGCAACCAGATCCGGTGCACAGATCGAGGATTCTCAGATTCGCATTCATCTCATTCTCCTTCTTAGTTTTCTTCGCTTTCCAGGTCTTACACACAATATTCGCGAGATGCGTAGTCCAAGCCTCCGTCTCGGGGCGCGGGATCAACACCCCGGGACGGCACTTGATCTCGAGCTGGTGGCCGAAAGGCTGGGTCCCCAGGATATACTGCAGCGGATATCCGCGGCCCCTGAGGAGGCATAGACGGTGTAACAGCGCATTTTTGCTCTTCTCGTCGTTGCCTTTTGCCTCTGAGATGTTCTGAAACTGCGGCGCGATGTTGGAAGACCACACGTGCTCGCGGATCCAGCGCAGCTCGTTGTGCGCCGAGTTCAGGTTTTTACAAGTAGGGAGTAGAGCGGCGAGAAGCGGCGAGTTGGCGTGTAAGCGCCGGATAGCCGGGGGTGAGAGCCGTGGCATTTGCACTAACTATAGGCGAAGTAAAATATGTCAAGCAAATAAGAGCCTACCTAAAAAGCAAAAAAAGTATAAAATATGAACAGTGTCTCTAGGAGTTAACTGTATGGCCCCGCTTTTAATGGAATCGAGCACGTCTATTGGTTAACGACTAATATGTACGTATAATCCGTACGCCAGCTTTAGCACTCCTTATTCCTAACCTAGACCTTAGTTATGATGTAGAGGTCCATTGGCCAGAAGTGTTCCATATGTTACTCTTTTCCGTTATATACATTCGTCTATCTTAGTTATACACATCTAGCCAAGCATTGAGCTGGGTATCTAATCAAACATATACTCCTCTAACTACCCCCTTTTATCTACACCTTTTTCTTTGGAATCACATAATTGACGACCGCGCCGCCTCTAACGGGGAACACCTTGCTCGCCTTCCTGATGTCAAGATCGCCAACCAGCTTAGCCTGAGCCTCCGGTGACTTGAGAATCTCCTCTGTAACCCAGTCGCGGAATTCATCACCACCATCTACAATCTCTGCTGGTTTCGTTGGTATATCCACCACACACCGCACCCTACCGTTTACCTGGACGGCGCAAGAAACGTGGCTTCGTCCCAGAAGCTGTATTGATCCGTCTAGGGCGGGCCAGATACACTCGCCCTTGGCGAATATGCTTTGGCTGTTAGGCGCAAGAATGCTCCAGCACTCCTCAGCAAATGCGGGCGTGATAGGCGCCATCATCTGTATAAGCCGTCGTGTAGCTTCGCGCTTGATTATATCCGAAGCTAGTTGGTTCTCGACGAGTATATTTGTGAGGCCCATCAGGCTTGATACCGTAGTATTTAAGGGATAGACTTTCTCTAGCGCATTGGTAACGGACGCGATAGTGTTCTGCGTCGTACGCCACACCTCCACATCAGCAGCCCATTGCGCTGATTCCTTTTCGTTCATCTTTTGCATTTCATCCACAGAGCGGCTGAAATAAGCTTTCCCATTGAAGACAGTGCTGGACATTGGCTCAAACTCTCTTGACTTTCGAACTCCTTGGACAAAGTCATATACTCGACGCAGCCAGCGCGTGACGCCAGAAATCTTATCTTCGTCCCAGTTCAAAACCTCTCCAACGGGTGCTTGGAAGAGGATGTGAGCTCTTGTAGCGTCAGATCCATATTTGGAAATAAAGGAGGTCGGGTCTACACCGTTGTGTTTGGATTTTGACATCTTCTCGAATGATACTGTTGCGGTCTTTCCTGATGCCACTACTTTCGGCTGAGAAGGGTTTGACAAGTCTACTTCGTCTGGCTTTAAGAAACGTCCGCTATCAGGGTCCGTGTACGTCTTGCCATGTACCATGCCTTGGGTAATGAGTCGCTTAAAAGGTTCCCCTGAGAAGTCTAGTGACGAACTAAGATGTCCACCTTCTTTACTAGTGACACCCATTTCGGGATACAAAATGCTCATAACAGCCTTATACACAAATCTAGCGTAGAGGAGGTGAAGAATTGCATGCTCGACTCCGCCAATGTAGACATCTACTGGGAGGTGGCTTTTTGCCGCGGCTTCGGACACCGGGACTTCTGAATTGCTGGGGTCTGCAAACCTCATGTAGTACCAGCTAGAATCCACAAACGTGTCCATCGTGTCGGTATCTCGCTTGGCTGGGCCGTGACATTTTGGACACGAGGTGTTAACCCAATCAGCGGCGGACTCGAGAGGGTTACCGGGACGGCCACTTTCCCAGTGATGATCAACTTTGGGAAGGGTGACTGGAAGTTGATCTTCGGGGACAGGCTGCGGGCCGCATGTATCGCAGTGGATGAAAGGGATTGGAGTCCCCCAATATCTCTGCCTGCTAATCAGCCAGTCCCTAATTTTCCATTTTGTGTTACTTTCTGCGAGGTTGGATGCGGCTTTGATCTGAGAGACGATATCCTTCGCTGCAGCGCCAGAGGGCGTTGCGCGGTAAGAACCAGTAATAGGGGTCAAGAATCCTGCCTCCAAGTAAGGCCCGTCCTTGAGAGTAGAGATAGATCCGTCTGAGTCGGGCGAGACAGCATATTTAAGGGGCTCTTCAGGGCGATGCCTTCTCCAAAATGCAAAATCTCTTGCATCGTGGGCTGGGACTCCCATAATTGCTCCGGTTTCATAATCTCCTCTGACGTAAGGAGCAACATATACTGGAAGAGGTTTGAGATTTTCTTCTAGGACGTCCTTGAGGGAGGACAGCGGGCTTATTGCATTTAGGTGTGATATCTGGTAACCTTCTGTGGTATCAGGGGGAAGATCCTTCACGCGCTCTATAAACTCTCGAAGTTCTGGGTCATCTTGTGCTACCCTTTGTACGACAGGCGAATGTGGGGAGAGAGCAAGGAACTGGGCTGCGAATATAGTTTCTGGTCTTGTTGTGTATATCTTTACCTTGTGAGATTCGGTTCTTCCGTCCTCGGTATTGGCGAGGAACTCGTAGTAAGCACCCTCTGTGCGTCCTAGCCAATTTTTCTGCATAGTCAAGACTCTCTCGGGCCAAGCATCATCCTCGCCAAGCTTTTTGAGATCTCGTAGCAACGATTCCTTGAATTGGGTGATATGGAAGAACCATTGCTCAAGCTCGCGCTGCTCGATCTTTGCACCTGATCTCCATGACCGACCGTCTGAGTCGACCTGTTCGTTGGCTAACACAGTCTTATCGACAGGATCCCAGTTTACAGTCGCTTTCCGCTGGCTCACAAAGCCGTGCTTATGAAGAAGAAGGAATATTTTCTGTGTGTGCTTGTAGAACTCCGGATCACATGTTGCAAATTCCTACGTGGTTATTAATATTCGGTGCGCTGGTACTATCATGGTATATCTGAACGAACCCGTGACCAATCGAAGCTCGCATTCATCGACTCGAGCTGCTCTTTCATGCGAGCAATGTTGTCCCTCGTCCAGACAGCGGGGTCAATGCCGCGTTCAATTGCTGCATTTTCAGCAGGTAACCCGAAGGCGTCCCAGCCCATTGGAAGAAGAACATCACGGCCTTGTAACATATAGAACCGTGCCACTACATCGGCTATGGTGTAAACGCGAAGGTGGCCGAGATGTAAGTTGCCTGAGGGATACGGAAACATGGAAAGTATGTACATATGGTTGTTGGTGGACTGGGAATTATCACGCTTTAAAGCAGTAGCACCGCCTGTTCCACTACTAAGCCGGCTACCCTCTTCCGGGCGATCGCCGCGCTTCGAAGCTTGACGCCATTTCCTGTCTAAAGCAGGCAAGTCGAGTTGTGCTGTAGCATACGTCCGGCGAAGAATGCATGTTCGAGAACTTGAAGACCATACGGTTTTAAGCTTCAAGTATGGTCTCGACTGACCTGCAATATTTCTTACAACGGAATACATCGGGTAGCTCGCATGGCCGCTGTCCTGCGAGAACGAGCCTGCTGGCTGAATATAATGATATAATGAATTTTGTGAGTTTGACGAATAGCTTCAAGCTTGTTGTTATTCAAAACGATCCGAGGTTGTTATCTTATCAATGTGCCTCGTAATGGGCAACTTTTTTATTATTACATAACTAGGTAATAACTAATACGTTTATGTACATTTATATGAAACTATCCGATCATTCGAAATCTTCAAAATAAAACATGGACATCACGAATTGTAAAGAGCTTAGCTTTAATCCCGTTGGCAAATCTGGGCCAATTTTTATCAACATATACCAGTCACTTGAGACATCTAGCGAAGTTATCATATTTCAATCACCTAGGAACAATGTAGTAGTAAGTTTTAAAAATTCTGTAGATTATCAAGTAACAAAACTAAAGTCTTACGAGTGTAAGCATCAAAGGACGACTAACTGTAGATATTTAGGTACCTAACTTAATTAGAAGACTTCTTCCAGGTCAGAACTGTCATCTATATGAAGTCGAGATATTGCAAGATCATGTATCTCATCATCAGTAAATTCCGACTCCAGATAATTCAGCCGGTTCTCCTCGTAGTAAGGACCATGCAGTTCGCACATCGGCTTGCCGCCGCTTTCTGGTTCATCATCGCTCAATTCATTTTCGTCATCGCTCAAAAAGGGGTTCAGAAGGTCGACATCCTCCACTTCAAAGTCTTCTTCATCCGAAGTATCAGGAAATTCGTTAAACAACTGTTGAAGATCTTGCAGGACTGAATGTAGATCATGGAAAACCATCTCTGAAACCCGCGCAAGCTTATAGTTGTCTTTAGAGTCCCAGTCAGGGTATAGCTCTTCAAACCTCAAGAGGTGCGAAGAAACTGCCGAGTTTCTAGTCCATGCGCGGCCAAGTTTCTTGATCCAACCTTTTGCGGTTGCGCGGCCCAAGGGGATGCTTTGGACCCGTCTATCAGCAGTCCCCGAATCGTCATCGTTGTTAGGAGGCAAAGTACCTTCCAAGTCCAACAGATGGAGAAGATTCGCCATTTGATGGAGAATCACTCCACGAATCTCATTAGCCTCTTCTGATTGTTCCGAAAACCTAACTTCGCGGCCTACGAGAGAGTTGACAAGTGATACTATCCCAGCATCGACATCCGGGGCATCTGTGCCGCCAGAGAGGATGGTGACAAAAGAGCTGCGCGAAGAGCAACTAGAAGATAAGTCGCCAGAGTGGCTCTCGGTATTGCTGTTAGGAAACATATTCGAGACCGGTTATAATAGCTTAGTGTTATTTTATGTGTATTTTCTGATATTGGTGTCCGAGGTTGTGATTAGTTCCATCTGAATGCATCCTGACGGGCATATATATAGGGGTAAGTATTCAATGGCAATGTAAACGTGCTTGTTAAACATTCAACGATGAAAATCAGACGATTTAGCTACGAACCTTTTGCGAGGACGAACAATCTTATTTACCCCTATCCTCAAACAAAGACAACGTTAGGGCGTTTGTTTGGTGATAAGAGCTTGAGTATATGCACCTAAGCAGTATAACAATATGTACCTATCATAAATCAATATTAAGTAATCACTGGGTAAGGTAACCATCATGCGCCAAGGATTATGTACGGTACTTGAATTATTACTTTGTCCCGCACAGACCTCCCTATCATTGCTTGACTTGAATAAGGGGAAGGAAGGAGCTGTGGGGAGGAGGACGTGTGGAAGATCAGAAACAACCATCGCAATCTCATTGTTCCATCTTCCGTATTTGGTTTATTCAACCCTTTCAGCCTTTTCCTCCTTCTAGAGTCCTACATAACTTGTCCAGTCTATTGTCCCGGCTTGGGCTTTTTAAGATAATCATACGAGCTGTTTCAATATTGGCATTGCATTTTCTTAATTCCAAATCTTAATACGTTATTCAGATATTCTTGGCTATTCGAGAGTTAGACATCACAAGCTCTTGTCGCCACGAATTTCTTCTATACGTGCGCGACCACTCATAACCGACCATGATTTCTCTTCGACGACATAGAAAATAGATAATAGCCGGACTCACCATCTTCTACCGGTTACCGATATAGCCTCAGCTAGCTGCGATGCCAGCTCAATATTCGTCCGCCCTTCACCCAGGCGCTCGAGATTCCCTCGAACTAGCCTCGTTAGCATCGTCCAGTCGCGGCCCCGATACCTACTCGGATACAGACTCTAGAGCATCGCTATCCTCCTCGCGGAAACTTTCGCTCGAGCAAGACGACCCGTTAGATTACAATAACCCCGCGAGCCGTCCCGATTTAAGATCCGGCCATGGAAGAACGTACTCGGTCAACTCCAACTTCGACTACGCTGCGAATCTCTTCCCGCTTTCTTCATCTACCGCTCCTGGCTATGCCCCCTTAGGCGCGCCTACGTCAGCTGCCCAGCGCCATGGTGGGCTGGGCGGACCCTCGCTAGAAAAACACAAAACGCTGACGTACTTGAACGGATTGGGTTTAATTGTAGGGTTAGTAATAGGGTCGGGGATCTTTTCGTCCCCTAGCCAGGTCAATGTAAACGTTGGCTCGCCTGGCGCATCACTGGTCGTATGGGTGATATCGGGCGTCCTCGCCTGGACGGGCGCGGCGAGCTATGCGGAATTGGGGGGCGCCATTCCCCTCAACGGAGGCGCGCAAGCTTATTTATCCAAAATCATGGGTGAATTGGCTGGTTTTCTCTTCACATGGGTAGCAGTCCTCGTTCTCAAGCCTGGTAGTGCCGCTATAATCGCAATTATCATGGGCGAGTACCTCGTGCGCGCCGTGATCGGAGCAGAAGCAGAAACAGTAAACCCTTGGATCAACAAGAGTGTTGGCCTTGTCGGATTGTTCGTCGTGACATTCTTGAATTGCATATCGACCAAGCTTGGAACCCGCGTAAACGACACGCTTATGTTCCTAAAATTCATTGCTTTAATAGGCGTTACTATTTGTGGGATCGTGGTGGCCCTTACTGGGTTTTCCTCTTCTGGCAAAGCTAACGTGGATTGGAAGAATCACGCGTGGTTTGAAGGTACGAGCACGGATGCGACCCATTGGGCTGTTGCCTTGTATGCCGGACTCTGGGCTTATGACGGCTGGGATAATGTGAGTTTTCACCTCAGAGATGAGAGGATTCCTAGCAGTTCAGCATAGCTAATTATCGCAACATAGACGAACTATGTAGTTGGCGAGTTTCGAAACCCATCAAGGGATCTCCCGCGTGTAATTCACACGGCGATGCCTCTTATTATTATTTGCTATCTCCTCGCCAACTTTTCATATTTCCTTGTCTTACCTCTAGATGTCCTCAACTCTACTAATACTGTTGCCGTTATGTTCGGCAACAAAGTATTTGGCCCCGTCGGCGCACTTATTTTTGCACTAATTGTTAGCGCCTCTTGCTTTGGCGCTCTCAACTCATCTACGTTTACCAGCAGCCGGCTTGTTTATGCCGCTGCTAAGGAGGGTTATGTCCCGGCTATTATTAGCCGTGTGGGTATAGGTTCTCGGGAGCCTGGTATGGCAACTACGAGGACAAGGAATTGGTTTTCTAAACGACTACACAACATGATCGGCGATGAAGAAACGGGGCTTTTCTTTACGCCGTTGTACGCATTAGCGTTGAACGGTACTTTAACGGCTATATATGTGATCGTTGGTGAATTTGGGGAACTCGTTACGTTTTATGGGGTGGCAGGATACTCATTCTATTTCCTTACCGTTCTGGGACTGATCATCCTAAGAGTGAAGGAGCCGCAGCTGGAGCGGCCATACAAGACGTGGATTACGACTCCCATAATATTCTGCTGTGTAAGCCTGTTCTTACTCAGCCGCGCGATATTTGCTCAGCCGTTGAAGACGCTCATCGTCGTTACGTTTGTCTTATCTGGGATTCCGGTATTTTTTTGGAGGATACAGGGTCGGGACCAGGTCGCCAAGCGGGAGACTAGCTCCGGCAACGCAGCGACGGGATGGAAGTTCTGGAAACGATGGCGGAAATGAGCTACGACTACCTAAAACATTAACATCCTAACTACTCAAGGGGAATGTTTTTTTATAAGAGTTTCAGCAATTGGACATAGCGAGCATTCTGAATGAGCATCAGGGTCACTGGAGTACACGGAGTCATACATACTATTATGTAGATTCTAGTTGGTGGCATCAGTAAATAGCGTATATTGCACAGTCGCATGCATTACAGTGTAACATGAATGAGTCAATAGAAATAATAACACAAGCAGCTACTTTAGTAAACTATGAAGAATAATCTAGTTTGGATTTTAATCCAGAGCTACATTTCATTCCAAGTCCGTAGAACAGGCGATGAAAAGCATGAAGATCAGACATCAACCAAGCTACAATGCTCCTATGAATGCCCCATCTGATTAACAACTATAACCAGAGCACCCTCGAAGTGCTACCCTTTGGGCTAAAAGTGCCGTAGACGAGGGTTGTTTGGCTTTTCCCATTTCTTCCACGTATGTCTTCTGGGTTTGGCAAAGGTTTCCGAGGCTTTCTGTGAGCTTTGTCAGCGCGTTGACTAGGTTGGACATTGCCTCCATGAAGTAGTTGTCCTGACAGATCATAAAGCCACAAGAGGCATAGTAGGTACTCATGTTGTTGAATAGTTCCAAGTTAACACCTTGCTGGTTGAAGGTATAAACCACGCTAGCGTTCCTAACTCCTCAATGTTCGTTATGAACCACGGGTGATCGAGCCAGACGTGCTTTTTATTATCGAAATAGATAGTCCTGTTGTCGTCGCTCGAGGTTGAGGACGTCCCGGGCTGTGCAACACTGAGACCGTTGATTGTGACTAGCGACTGGGCAAGCACCGTCACCGCCCTATCTTGGCCCAAAAACCTTTGGTTTTATCTTTTTAGAGGTTGCCCTAGATAAAATTATTTATATTAGATTGAGTCATGTTGTTCTCGTCTCTCCAATCTTCGACCGCTTGCTTGATATTATGAAGCTCTGAATCGCTGAGTGGCACGACGTTTCGGTGAGAATTTATTAGATATAGGACCAACGTTGATGCCACTAGGAGTGCCTTCTAGGTTATCTCGTAGTTTGTTATCACCATCGTTATCCTGTGGTTGTGTTGTTTGTAGGCGCAATTTATGTCTTTGATTGCGTTTTTGACGCTTATTAAGGCGGTGCGTCTCAGTCTCATTTCGCCTTTTGGACTTGTTCAATCCAGAATTTGGTGTTGACGTTTGTTGTTTATAAATTAGAGGTTTAGGAAATGCGTCCCCCAAAAGCATTCATCAAACACCTTCTGTATTGGGATCTCGAACTTGGTTGGCATCTTGCACACAGGTGGCAACAGCTTTGTCGTGGCGTTGTATCAAGTGACAGGAATTTCCGTCAAGAACTTTTGAGAAACGTTGCCGATGCGATCGAAGGGGCTGGCGTAATAAATTTGGAAACGACGAAGGAATCCTTGACAACGACCTGTTATAGGTTTGTTGTTGGGTTGCGACAAGGCTTTGTCGCAATTATGTGGTTTAGGTTTGGCAATACCGTTGGTGCAACAAGACTTTTGTTGTGAAGACTCGATAGGTAGTTACCAGCAGGAGTTCGGTTTGCCGATGATATGCTTAAGAAGGACCATAAAGTGTAACGATTAGTATAACAGTTTTATGCCTTAATCCTCTGCATGTAGGTTTGTTTAGAATAGTTATTGCCAACCAGAATCCCGAAATATTAAGGATGGGCTGAATGTTGATTAAATGGGAGTTAACGAGAATAGTAGAGAAATAATTTTAGTTGGAATTGTAATTGTGAATGTAAAGACTGTAGAGTCGAAGGCCTGAGGCATATATTTTAAAAGTATGACTCAATGCCTATCGCAGTTGCTTTGCTCGTGCCTTCCATCCAGGAGCAGCTATTCCCTTAGGTAATTTTGTGCAGGAGCCTGTAGTTATACTTGGGGCAGCTGCCTTTTAGAAGAAGTTGGAATAGGTGTTGCTTGGAACCCTAACGGAAGGAGTATCCTCTGGTAAGGTTCTATCCTGAGTATGTACCTACCTGGGTAGGCACCTACATGTATTACATACATGTAGGGTCTCAAGAAGTTGTGACAGCTCATATTAGATTTAATAGTATGGGATCTTTAAGGCTATCAACTGATCATTGTCATTTTTACTTGGTATGCTAATCAACTGAATGGGACAAGACACATGGCTGGCTCTTATCAGGACTACGATTAAATTCTTATGCACCTGCTATGATAACCAGCAACAGACAACTCTAGGCTTATTCCACCGTGGAAAACCTCTGTTACGTCCACAAAACTCCAATATGCTGTAACATCCCGCGTCGCATTAGTCTCGTCTATATTGACGTCTATACTTAATTTTCACACGCGCGCGGCTCACGAGTGTAGCGAAAGCTGGTATTTCGCATTATACCTTACATTGCTTATCTTTTTCCCTAGCTATGTAACCACGCATTGCTTGATGAACTTCTGCGGTCTCGTCCCCTCTCGTACAGCCACTTGCTACTCAACCCAACCGTACTTCTCTTCCCGGTTGCAGGGCTAGGGCTAGGGCTATCAGGAACTCCACCGTAAAACGAAGAGAATCCTGTGCTGGCGCCCATAGGGCTAGGAGATCCTAGGGAGCTTATCGAAGAGCGGCGCGCGCCGTTCATGGCTTTCTGTAGTAGGGGGCTCTGTGGAGACGCTAATCCGGCGAGATTGCCATTTCCATTCAGTCCAATAGAACTGCCGAAGTTGGAGGCAGAGCTGCGAGGGGAGCTGGAGAAGCTGCGCTTGCTACCCGCAGATCCAGAGATTGAAGGAGTTCGGGAGTAGCGGGGCGGCGTGCTGTATGCGGAGCCTGGCGTAGGCGGCGCGGAGGTCGGTGGCAGGCCTAGCAATCTTCGCTGGCCGGGGGTTAGAGGGATATCGGATAGATCATCTTTGGGCCTGAACAGAGGCAGGAGATTCGTGCCGATGTTGAAGAGGGGTATGGCAAGAACTGTCCAATACGCGTATCGCGAATAGTTCCAGACACTGCGCAAGTTAGTATCGTTGAGCTAGTTAGATTAGGACATGGAAGCGTACGCGTAGGGGAATGATTTCTTAGATGGCAATACTCGCGCCAGAAAAGAATGCAGAAAGATCAATGCTATAAGCACGACGACATTAACGGCGATGCGCTTGACGTTTCCGTCGGTGAATGTAGTGGCCTCTTGTCGCCGGGTAATTTCTTCTAGGCGCGGATGTAGCCACGTGCCTGGGCTGTCCGTGACTGGTGGCGTAGCAGGTGTTGGTTTCTTGGGGGTGACGATCGTCTTTGCCATTGATAGAGACATGATTGTTATGACAGGTCTAGTGTCTCGAAGCCGAGAGTACAGACGAATTAACTAAACGTCGTGTCGAGAATACGTGTGCAGGCTGCCGGCTTGAAACAATACTGATAGTATGACCTAGTTCTGCAGAAGAGAAAGGAGAAAGGACCTTTGAATCGGGAACGGAGTCAATTGAATGTCATTTATCTGCTGCTATTATTACCTGTACTATAAGTTAGTGCCTGAGGTTAGTATAATATGGTGGCGCTGAGAGCGCAGCCCTCGTCGTTGAGCTACGTCTGATGGAATGATTCTGCTTTGTTTTCTTTGGGGGGTGATTTGGTTGTCAAGGTTAGTTGCGAAAAACAACCCAAACATTGAATCTAGTTACTGTTACATTTCTTAGTCATCATACATGTACTTGCTGCATTTCAATCTTAGTGCCAAGATCCACTTCAGGGGAGCTGTAGCGCACGAGCCATGATTAGGTACTTTGGTACCTGCCTTAGTATCATTTTTAGGCTCGGATGCTCCTTGCGTCACAGGGCTGAGAACAAGTTCCCTAACAAGTCCCAAGTTCCAAGTCCCCACCGAAGCATCTCACCTCATCGGGGTACCTCGTCCTTAAGACCACGGACGGATTCATCTAGAAAGGATTCTGACTTTCCTCCAGTCTACCTCCGATTTTTTTTATACGACTCCGATCGTTCCGTCGTTTAATGGCGTAACTAGCCATAGTTGGAATCTATTTAACTATCCTTTTGAGGGGAAACCTGCTGGATCATAGCTTGATATTAACAATATAAGAGCTGACGCCTAACTCTAACCAACATGAGCGCTGGCAGTCTTTTGACCCAGTTCGACGAGGGACTGAGCTCCCTCTTGACCCAGTGGAATGGCTACTCTACGCTAATTGTTACGGCCTTGGTGCTACTTCTAACATGTTCTATCATGAACCGGGTTGAACCTGATATCCATCCCATGCTTCTCGCTCGCCAAGCTTCAAGCTCGCCAGTCCGGAATGAGGGAGAATCACCTGTCTACCGCGGAAACTCGGCTCCTCATGGTCTACCTCTTAACACTGGTTTGAATGTTAAAGATCCGGGTGCTTCGAAATGGGCCCAAGGTCGAGATGGAGACCTGAGAGATGTCTGGCGTAGAGCTGTATCCGGTCCATCCGATGAAAGTGGTCCTAAGACGAGGGGGCGCATCTTGACGGTCCTGGGGAGTGAGAAAGTTATCGAACATGATCTCGGTAAGGCAATCTTCTCAACTTTGGAAATGAGTTACGACTAATAACCTAATATAGACGATATCACGCGACAGATCAACCTGGTTGGAAAGCACATCACTTCTCAAGGCGGAAAGAAGGTGGCTATCTATCTTCCCAACTCTGTCGAGTTTATTGCCACTTTGTTCGCCTGCAGCTTCTACAACTTGACTGCTATCTTATTGCCCTTTGACCAGCCAGAGGATGCGATAATTTCGATGCTCCAGAGGTCTGGCGCGGACACCGTTGTTACCGCACCCGGTGCTTTCCCGTTCGACAACACTGTTTCGAGCTACCCGGGTCTTCGCCAGCTCATTTGGGTTGTTGATGAAGGTAACAAGCATCTCGACTGGAATGAGGTCCCTAAAGGTGTGGGTGGTAGCGTCAATGTCTCTACTTGGCAAGATATCCTGAACGACAACCCCGTCACAGCTGGTACTGAACTGCCCCCGGTCGACCCCAAGGCCGAGATCCAGGATGTTGTCGTCTTTTGGCAGTCTAAGTCGGGCACCCTTGAAGAGATGGTCCGATTCACCCAGGGAAACCTTGTCTCCGCCATCTCGGCCCAGCTCACAGCAATCCCTCAAAAGGAACGCTTCTCACCTGCCGATCTCTTCCTGTCTTCCGCCTCTCTATCAGCGTCCTTCCCTCTAGTCCTAACACTTGCGGCTCTCTACTCCAACGCTTCCGTGGCTTTCAACTCCGTCGCCGGCATTACGTCCGACCTGATCCTAGCCACCACTGGCGTCGCGCCCACCATCCTCGTCGCTACTCCCCAAACTCTAAAGAAGACTCACGAAGAGACTAAAAGCAAAGTCGGCGCCTCGCTCCTTACACGTGCCTCGCACTGGGTGCAGACGCGCAGCCTCATCCAAGATGGTGTTATGCCCGCGGCCTCTCTTCTCGCCTCGTACAACGACTCTCTGCACCCCCAGATCGGCTCTTCCCCACCCCCAACTCCTAAACCCGGCAAGCTCCGCCTCTTGTACGTCGCAGACCCCGCAGGTACTGATGCCCCCCGGCTCTCGGAGCAGACGCTATCGGACCTACGCGTGTTCACTGGCGCCCGCGTCATCTACGCCCTTTCTGCTCCTCGCGTTGCAGGTGCCGTCTCCCAAACTCAATTCAACGACTACCGCGTGTTGGGCGATGGAAGCAGCGTGCATTTTGGACCCCCCGTGAGCGCCATCGAGGTTCTATTCAGAGATACGGAAAGCCACAAGATCACCGACGAGAGCTACGCCGGCGAGATCGTGGCCCGTGGCCCTGCGGTTGCGGGTGGTGAAGCGCCGTTGGGTGTTGTCGGTACTGTTAGGGTGGATAATACGATCGCTTACGTGTAGGCTTGGCGAGAGTGTTGTAAGGATTGCAATGATAGCAAGTTGGGTGATGACGAGAATGGGATAAGATTTCGTTTATTATTTCCTATAGCAGGTTTGTTGTTATATCAGGCGGATGGGACGAAATGACCTTTTGTCTATCGTGATTCAAGTAGATAGTAAACTGCTAATGCCGTTGATATATCTCTATGCCATGCCCTAACTGAATTTTATGTATTCTGTGTTAGTTCCTACAACATGTCCGTAATCGTAGCATAAATATTATAAACCCAATACGACAGATGAGACGTAGCAAGTATTTTCTTTTTTCTTTATTCAGCATCCACGTCGTTCGTAATTACTACCATGGCATGCTCGCATGTAAATTGCATCTCAGAATCATAACCACATATGTCGATACCCTGTTGTCGAGCACAACCTGAACGCCGAGCCAAATGAAGCAGCTTCCATCATGAATCAATCACATAGGCCATTTTCGGCCACTTCATCTCATCCACTCTAAGCGCCGTTCCGGTATACCTGCGCACCTTGATTGCGGAACATAATCGTATCCCGTCTCTGCAGTATCATAAGCGCGCGGTTCAAACTCTGCTCGCTGAACCCCTTCCCTTCAACCATCTCGCGGCGTAGGGTAGCCAGGCTGGTGCTCCACCCGATAGGCAAGCGTCGGCGAAGCTCCTGCTCAAGCCGCGAGACTTCCTCGTTCAGCTCGCGGCCGCCTTGGTTCGCGGTCCCTTGTGTGACGGCGTCCATCGTCGAGCACAGGAATAATCGGATGGCTTCGTCGACGTGCTGCTCGGTTGCCATGGGGGAAAGAGTAAGTTTCGCGAGTGCCTCTGTGATACGCACGATGGCTTCAAGTTGCCGCACTGTAATGGGGATGCTGGAGCGCGCGTTGGCTTCGAGTTCGGAGGCGTGGACTTGTTTCCGGATCGAGACGAAGTGCGAGGATAGCTTCTCGGCGGCTTCGGGGGAGAGACGAGGGGCGCAGCGGCTGGGAGGTGGGTTAGTGTGTGTTGGTTATAGGGATAGTTAAGAAAAGGGGCGGGACTTACGACTTGCAGTAGCTGAGGTACCGCCGCATCGTCTCGACGGGCACTTCGCTCTCAACTTGCTCTTCGAGGCCACGGCCGCCCATGTGGATGCCCATGACGTGCTTTGCAATGCGCTCGTCCTTGTCCCTGTTATGATCGTCTTTGACGATGAAGATCATGTCGAAACGGGATAGAATGGTCGTTTGGAAGTCGATGTTCTCGCCCGGTGTCTTCATGTCGTCGTACCGACCGAAGATGGGATTGGCCGCCGCGAGGACTGAGGTTCGTGCATTCAGGATTGTTGTTATGCCTGCCTTGGCAATCGAGATGGTCTGCTGCTCCATGGCTTCGTGGATCGCGACACGGTCTTCGTCTCGCATCTTGTCAAACTCATCGATACATACCACACCACCATCTGCTAATACCATTGCACCGCCTTCGAGGTAAAACTCTCGCGTGGAGTGGTCTCTCTGTACGGAAGCCGTTAAACCAGCTGCCGAGGAACCTTTACCAGACGTATAAATAGATATGGGAGCAGCTTTCTCAACAAATTTCAACAGTTGCGACTTCGCTGTACCAGGGTCACCGAGGAGGAGCACGTTTATGTCGCCTCTTAGTTTCATGCCGTCAGGTAAGATCTTCTTGGATCCTCCAAGCAGCAAGCACAGTATGGCTTTTTTGATATCCCGGTTACCGTAGATCGATGGGGCAATACAATCAGCCATAACATCGTAGAGATCAGGCCTTCGGCTAAGTTCCATGAATTCCTGCTCTTCCTCCTCTGAGAAGATTGAGTGTCCTTTAGCTGTGGCATCCATATCTGTTTGAATACCCACCGCTCTTAAATAAGGTGTTCTTATAGCAACGGCGCCGCCGGTAGACGAGTTCTTGGAGCCCTTGTTCTGGTAGATAGAGAAAATGCCCATGATTGTGCACCTTGACCCCGGAACGACCCTATTCGTAAGGTATCGGTCTGCGGAGATGAGAACATGCCGTGGAAGCTCTCCTACGGGCACCTGGTCAGGGGCTTCTTGGAGCTTAATAATCTGCTGATCGACAAACTTGGACTTTTCATGAGTGATAAAGTAAGGGTCTAGGGGACACTTCTCGGATGGGTCATTGGGAGGTCTCTGGCGACCACAAGTTCGCGGAAGCGTTACACCGGTAAATCCACCTAGGACGGGAATCATCTGCGTGTGAAGACAATTTCGGCATTGAATGTGTAACTCTGTGGCCTTAGAAGACATAACAGAGGCACCGATGACGATACCAGGTACCCTAACAAGTCTTGCGATAGTATCAGAATCCAGATTCCGGATCGAGACATCTTCTGCGCTGGAGTGGAGGAGTAGTTGGTGTTCGGGGATGACAGCCTTAGGGTCATGGGGGAAGATGATTCGGTGTGTGCATTTCTTAAGAGCCCCTTCGAACTATTATATGTTATTAGTTAATCTGGATCACTATATCGGTAAGTAGTATATGACATACGAGAGGAATAATCTCGGCGGGTTCTGTCACTATTCGGTGCGCAAGCTCTTCGTTATACTTGATTAAGTCGGTAATGTTAACATCGCAATAGTACTTCTTCAATAATGCATTTTCTCTTAGTTGGTCTCGATAGACGAAGATGTTGTCGTGTCTGAATTCGAGGATAAAAGTTACAAGCTGTTCCTGTATTTGCAGCCGGCTATCTTCGTTTGGACCAGAGTTGGACTGGAAGACGGAAACCGAGTAGACTGATTGGCGATCCATCTTGGACACCGGATATATACGTCCTTGGGTGTTTTGTTCAGAGAATCGTAATAGTTAAACTGGGTGTCATGAAGTATTGGATCATTAGCGACTATCGTGACTATGGATCGAGGGGTTGAAAGTTGAAAGTTGAAAGATTTAATTTGGGAACCCGCGTTAATTGACACGCGAAATGGAGACGCGTTTTTGCTAGGGGGCGCGTTGAGAGGTTGCATATGACGCTAAGCCCCGTTCGAAACTCAATGGGTTAGGTAGCCCCTAAATGCTCCTTGACTCCTTGACAGGCTCAAGTCCGACCACCGATATCACGTGTTATACGATATCTCTAATACGTACATGTCTCAGTTGTTAGACAGGCCAACAGGCCAATTATGTAGTTATCAGCATTAACTACCTAGGTACCGTCGGAAAACGGCATGTAACCTTCGATTACTAGCGCCGTGAAATGAAACGTATGGGAATTTATATGATTCGGTACATCTGAGCTAGCTGGCTACAAGTGCGCATACCTTAAATATACCTTAAATATACCTTAAATATAACTAAGATCCAGGACTCAACTGTTTGCGATACCACATATACACATTGATATCGGCGCCAACTTACGTATATCAACGGCCTGTCTACTAGTTGACCTTCTAACGTACTTCGTACAGACCTAAATATAGAATCGAAACCCGTCGTCGCCTCATTTTCACACCTAAAGAGACTCTACCAACCTTCGTCTTAGACCCAGTTGAGCTTCTAGCTCTCTCCTTTATATCGATCGAGTTGCGCCGGGGAGTCGCAACTTGTACTCACTAGCGTCTTGTACTAGACGTTTGGTTGGCTTCGGCATAGCTATGATTCCCCGGTAGCCTTTTCGCGAGCTTTGTCAATAAGCCTTTCGGCTTCCCTCGCAATGTTCTCCAACGCAGAAGCACGCAAATCCGTCGACAGCCTACCACCTTTATCACCCACCGCCCGAGCCGAATTCCCATTTCATCGACAAGGCTCCGTTGCTTCGCATGCCACGGCACGACGAGGCTCGACCGCGAGCTCCATACACTCTATTCGCTCCATTGGGGGTCATCTCGATACATCAAGTAGTTGGTCGCAAACTGTTCACGAAACAGGACAAAATGCTATCTCTACCCTACTTCAACCGCCAATAGTACGGACGGGTCTACTCCCACATACATCCGCTCCCGCTTCCAGTGCTCATAAACCACCTACCGCGCGAGATATACCGCCCGTCACATTGACCAACATACCCCACGTTGACCCTTCCGACTTCAAGCCTTACCTGACACAGGTTGGAGCTCTTTATGAACAGCTAAGGCGTGTAAAAGAGAGCGACGATGACGGAAGTGAGCATGTATTTGGACGTGGTAGGGCCGAAGAGTTTGCAAGTGCTGTGGACGATGGGCGTCTGAAACCGGGCAGTCGTCCTTCCAGCTCTCGAAAAGTGTCAGGATCTTCGATTAGGTCGATATCACCGATTGAATCACCTACGGTACGCCCGATGCGTAGAAGATCTAGTTCTAGCTTTAGCCGGAAAGTAGCGAGCCAGGGTCCGCCACCCTTATCTACCATTCCGAACGTCTATTTCGATGATAATTTCCATCTGGAGAATCCTCGCACATTTGATGTCGTTAGCGAACGATCCGAGGTCGTACGACCACCTCCTGGCTCTACAGGAGAGAAGAATGCTTCTAATGGAGATGTGCCAGCCCCCCGCAAAACCCTTGCTACGAATGCGATATTACAGGAAAAACTATCGTGGTATATGGACACTATCGAAATGCACCTCATCTCGTCCATATCAACGGCTTCCACAACATTCTTTACAGCTTTAGGATCTTTAAGAGAATTACACTCTGAGGCAGCTGAATCGGTAGAAAGGATAAAGACGCTACGGCAAGAGCTCGAGACCCTCGACCAAGAGATTGCCACCAATGGGTTGGAAATCGTCCAGAAGCAACGGCGACGCGAGAACCTACAGCAGCTGAATGACGCCGTAAAACAGTTAAAGGAGATTGTTCAATCAGTCGCGGCATGTGAGGCTTTGGTAGACTCAGGGGAGGTCGAAAAAGCATTGGAGAGTATCGATTTTCTTGATAAATTAATTGCAGGGGAGCGGATACCACGTTCCGGAAAGATTGAAAATCACGATTATCAGTTGTGTGATCTCAGAGATGCCGTTGCCCTCCAGGGTGTGAACGGTGACATTTCTACTCTTCGATTCCGCATAGGCAAAGCGCTTGAGACTAAATTCATCGATATATTGTTAGGTGATTTGAAGCACCATGTTGATACCGTCTCATCCCAGGAGGTTTTACTGAGGTGGAGCAGTTCGGCCATGCGATCTCGCGGTGTACCTAGCAGAGAATCGACAGCGCATCCGGCTTATTTGGCCGCAACTGGAGGTCTCCGCGCCCAACTAATGCCAATATTAGATGGATTACACCGCTCCAAGCATGTTACAATTGCCATAGCGTCCTATCGAGAGGTCGTCCTACGGGAAATCCGACAGCTCATCAAAAGGCCACTTCCGACCTCTAACGACGATGACAACGAGTCTGTAATGTCTGCCTCTACAATGAGCTCGAAGCCCCTAACTCAGCAGGAGAAATCATCTATCCTCGCACGGAATCTTCGAGCGCTTGACGAACAAGACGCTGAGGCTCTCTTCGTCAAGATGTATATCAGTGTCACGGAGACGCTGCGGAGGCTGAGCACTCAGGTCAAAGTACTATTTGATGTTGCGAGCTCCTTGGGTCAACAGCCCCTAGATTTTGAGGCTGGCCTGAAGTCGCCGCCTCCTCTAAAATCCCCTCCTCTTAATAGTGCAAATCGCGATTTGCAGGAGGATATCCACTTAACCATGGACCTAGCAAACCTTTACGGACAGGCGGTTGATATCTCCCAGGAAAAGATTGTAAAGGTGCTTCGCGTCCGATCTGAACAAAGTTCACATCTCCCCTTGATATGGTTCTTGCGGTACTTTACGCTTAACCTTTACTTTGCAAACGAGTGTGAAGCAATTTCTGGTCGAAGCGGAACCTCGCTGAAAAACATTGTTAACTCCCAAATTAAAGATTTCATCCAGTCACATGGCGATGCAGAGAAGCAAAAGCTGGCCCAAGGCATGGAATCTGATCAGTGGAGCGCCAAAGATTTCACTGAAGAAAATACCATCTTACTCAAACGTATACTAGACAGTAGTACGAAGGATAGTGATGCCTGGTTAGAAGGAAGCAAGATCTGGACGCCATTCTCTGAAGCGGGTAGCAAGCAGGGCTCCAACGGGCGACCGAGGGCCGAGTCTAATGGCGCAACGAAGGAGAGGACAAGGAGTGCCGTGATAGACGGCGAGACGTTTATACTACCCAATTCAGCAATATTATGTCTGGAAGGGATGTCTCACTTCTTACATCTCATATCTGGAATTCCGTCCATGGCGTCTGACGTATCCAGCTCTCTAATCGGGTACTTACAACTTTTTAATTCTCGGTGCACACAACTTATCCTCGGCGCAGGCGCTACTCGTTCAGCAGGCCTGAAAAACATCACGACGAGACATCTAGCCCTCGCTTCGCAAGCTCTAGCGTTTATCTCTACGCTTATTCCCCACGTCCGCGAATTTGTTCGCCGGCACGCGGGTTCAGGTCCCAATGTCAACAACGCCAACGTGGCTAACCTCATGGGTGAGTTCGACAAGGTTAGGCGCCTTTTCCAGGAACACCAGAACAATATATACGACAAACTAGTCGAGATCATGAGCGGTCGCGCCTCAGCGCATGCAAAGAGCATGAAGGCGCTCGACTGGGACCAGAAGACCGAATCAACTGTGAACCTATACATGGAAACGCTGGTCAAGGAAACGGTCACGCTTCATAGAGTGCTCACAAAACACCTACCAGAAAGCACTGTGAGGCTGATCATGACTCCCGTCTTCGACAGTTACAAGAGCCAGGTGGGCAAGACGCTGCAGGGATTAGAGCCTAAGACCGAGACAGGTGTTAAACGGTAAGAGCAATATTCATACTTGTTATCAGTTAATCAACTGACTAATGGAAATATAGGATGGAATCCGATATCGAATACCTCATCAGCCGACTAAGCAAGATAGACGGCTTTAGAGACACGGGGGATAGTCTACTCGGCATCATCAAGACGAAGAAGCCGGAGAAACAGCCGGAGCCTCCCGCGTCAGATGATAAGCCCGAATTACCAAAACCAGATGACAGCAAATCAGAAGAAAACAGCGCCAACGGAGATAATGCAGGCGAAGCTACGGAAAAGACTACGGAGAGCAATTAGCGGGCTTTGGACTTGTTTTTATATGTCGTGTTTTTGCTTGTACGTTGGTTCGTTCTTGGCATGAAGGCAGGCGTTTTATTTTTGTAGTGAAGAGAGGACTACGTTATAGTATTGCGGCGAAGTGGTTTTTTTTTCTTGACTGGACGACGAAGACAAAGATCAAGATGTACAAACTCTAGTTGTTATAGTATGAATGGTGTATCCCGCCGCTACGACAGATGTGTATGTAGGTAGCTATACGTTGATGCCTCGTTCGAATGCGAAGTTTTGTGTGCTACGTATATCCTTTTAATCGCTATATGTTCTTCTATATTCAGTCTAGCTTGCCATGTAGGGCTATGCTATTATATGCCAGCCATGGTGGTTTATTTGATGCCAAGCCTTCTAGTAAGGGGTATGTAAGTGATAAACTCCATTTACAATAACTAATTTATTTATATTTTAAGTACTTAACATACTTACTTATGCATATTTATTGTTCTTCTATAGGTGCTCAAGCTATCTATATATATCACGCAATGCGCTGCAGCCTGGGAGTGCAGGTATTGTACATATCAAGTCCGATGTGGATGTCTTATAGCCACCTCACCCGTCCGACTCGGACCGCTTGCCTTACATGCTATGCTATGCTGTCTGAGCCGTTTTGTTCCTAGCCCACGTGTTTTTCCCGCGAGACAGTGTCTCACTTTCCCGCCTTCTCCACACGCATTTGCATCTGATGTATGTCTGTATTTGTGCCGTGCTAGGCACATGTACTCGCACAGAACTTGACGCTGTAAACATCGTTTTCGTGTCCCCTGTAATGACTTGGTAAATAGAGAAGCGACCGAGCCCTATTACGTGTCACGACGTTAACAGATTGCAATATAGGACACTTCCCACATTTTTTTTTCTTTTCGTTTACATATATATATATATATATATATACACGGCCTGTTTAGGGGTAGGTAAATGCTAATAAATATTCGTAAATGACAGGTCATAACGATAAGACGTCTGGATGATAACACAGCGGCTGACTTGGAGCCCTCCATTCGGCCATCAGCAGGTCGCACGGTGAGCCGGTCGCGTTCATGGCCTGCTTGCTGCTTTGCCCGTGGTCGCCCGGCTTGCGGCAGCAATTACTACCGGTAGACAGATGCTGGATCCTGAGAAAGGCCAAGTTGATACTGGTATGTACCTATGCATACATGCATGCAGGAGTGCATTGAACAAAGAGTCCTGCCGGCTTCGGTGGCATGCGAGGGGTGCCTTGGAAAAGGTGCATAGGAGAGATAGGTAAGGTAAGGTAGATCCTTTTCAGGCACCGGATATCAGCCCCGAGGACGTACCTACATGTAATATTGATAGGCATTGACCAACTAGTACGTCTGTACGACGGTAAGGATTCCTCAGCAGCGGGAAAACGTGGAGTGCAGGCTTTATTCGTTTCACTTCCGGAGCGTGTTCGCGTTGCTAGCCGCTCGGCACTTATACAAGGAAGATAAAGACCCTGAATAGGCGGGATGGTTCTGCTTCTGCTCTTGTTTGTAATTGGTCGACTTGGAGCCTTTTAGAATGTAGAATTTCCTTGGTGTATTGAGCTGGATAGGATAGTTGCTTATGGAGGACGAATAGGCTATACCCGCCCGTCTTACCTGCGGGCTGTTGAGGAAAGGTAAGGTAAGGTAAGGTAAGGTAAGAGGAAATAAGATGCTGAGAGCCGCTGTCACGAAATGACATGCAACGATCAGCATAGCGTTATCTATTAATTATACAATTACTTTCACAATTACATATCTTAGGTGAATTCATCACAACTCTCGATGTCTCGCATGCCAAGCATAACAAGATCTCCAATGCGCACATACACAACGTACATATCTACATTCCAATCAATATACTGGGGGAGTGGAAGGGGGGTGTGCGGCTACAACAGATAAGACAGATCACCCTCGCATCGTGGCATCGAACTGGGATATCAAAAAAGCTTGGCGGTTGCGGCTTTGGCACGTTTTTTTTGTTGTTGTCTTTATTTGAACTGCGACAGGTCTTGGCGAAATATTCATGTTTTTATCTAATTATACACAACCTACTTCATACAACATAGGCAAGAAAGTAAGGTGGTGTTAGTGTTAGTGTCAGGGTCTGTGTAAGTATAAGTGTAAGTGTAAGTGTAAGTGTAAGTGCTCCCGCAACGCTATCTAATCCAATAGCCTACTCGTCCCATCGCCGACATATGTAGCAATGCACGCGCTCTACCCTAGTTCCAGGTTATTTCTAGTGTACCTACATAGCAGCGCACCTGTAGCAATCCCACCAGTGCATCGTGGCGCAGGTCACTGACCCCGGGGTCGATCCTCAAACCGGAGAGTAGTACAATACACTACATGCACTATCTCATGTACTCATATATAATTACATATCTAGCAATAGGCGACATCGCGGCGCAAGAAACGAATCAAAACAAAACAAAACGCAATGCGTCTTTCGGCGCTCGAACGATACATACATACATACATACATACATACCTACCAGACACTCTATTACGAAACGTCGCCGAGGCACTTCGATCGTTCTAGACGGGTCGGTATCGGGAAGTTGACAAGCTAATTTAAGGTCCGGGGGATCGACCCGAACTTTGGCGTTGGAAGGGTGAAGGTTCCCAACGCGGTAAGTAACCTAGTATATCAATAAATAGCCCACACACCCTGTTCGTCGACTAGGACTACGAGTTAAATATAACCTCTTGGAGAAAATAACGACATGGGCCGAATGGAGCAACTACAACATTTTCGAATTCTCATGATATGATACATACCTAGGTACCCAGGTAAGTAAGTAGACAAGTAGTTTAATATTCTAATACCTAGGTAGGTGGTTATATTAGGCTTGGCGTTTATGTTTAGTTCTGTTTCTGTTTCGTTTCGTGGCTTCGTCTGGGGTGGAGATTGGGGTGCATCTCGATGCTGTGCCGCGTAATGCTATCGACGGGACGCCACGCAATCCTGCGGGGGTCAATCATTTCCACCGCCAGGGGTGATAGCTTGATAACATTTTACTTCCAATACCTCTATATCTTCATGAGTTATGTAGGACTGCTTCGCTTAACATCAGCAGCGGGCAATGATTTCGGGAAATTGGGAAAGTGAGAAAGTGGGAAACAAAGAGATAATCAGAAACAGTAAATTGGAACCATGTGTCGAGGTGCGTGCCTACGGCTTTGACGCTACGTAAAAGGGTCTCGAGTCTAGACCTTCGTACAAGACGATAGACATAACAAAGCAATAATTTCACGTGGACAATGAATAATTTCGTTTGTTTGAAATCAACCGTAAGCTCGTTTATTCGTTCCATCTATCTGGTATCTCGCTATAGCACAACCAAAGGGGGTATAATTGTCCCTTCCAAAGCAAACCAAGAAGTGCGACCCTCAAGTATATACACGTAAATAGAAAATTGCAAGATATAAGACAACGAATGTGGAGAAGGGTGATAAGTATCGGGTTTGTTTGTTTGTTTTTGTTTCCAGGAAGGGAACCTGACCAGCATGCCATCTTCTACTCCGCCGGGGAAGTAATATTTTTACCAGCACGATCCCTCGAGGTCGTGAATGTTGCGCAGAGCACCTAGGCTCGCGGCGGGTTGGCGGTTGTAAAGGATGGGTAATGCTAGTAGAAGTAAAGTCGTGTCATCGTTTCCGAGCGCCCAGCGCACAACGCCTTCAAGGCAGGATAAGGCTCCGCTTACGCAGAGAGCTTGCCGAGAACGTAGTTACGCGGGACCACCATGGCCTCAACGTCACGGCGGGCGGGGGCGCCACCGCCGAGGGTAACGATAAGGTCCGTCTCTAGGGTCGTGACGGTCTGGACGTCGTCAGGGTGGTAGTAAGCGCTGCCGCAAGGGAACACTTGGCACCCGGATACGGCAACCTTGGACGCGGCTTGCATTTGACTAGCCGGGTACATTTCCTTGACACCGTTAACGTCGTTAGGGTTCACGATGGCCGAGACGTCAAAGTATGTCAAGCCGTTCCAGCCGTTGAAAGCAACCTCGGCGAGCATGCCCGGGACGTCAGGGGCACCCTCGTTGAAAGCGTAAGCATTGCCGATCCATCCCTGGGGGAAGTCCACTCTAGCCTGGCCGTTTCCTCCAATCGTAATGGGAGCGATAGCTGCTTGTCCTGCAGCCGGGGTAAAGGCGATGTGGCGGGTGGCGCCGTCCTGGTTGACGAATGTGAACGAGTTGGCGCTAACCAGAGTAGCCGAAGCAGCAGCAAAGGCGGCGATTTTAGCGAATAGGCCCATTTTGTTTGTTGTTTATTGATAGAAGTGATAGTCAAAGTATCTATATCTGATGGCTTGTTGCCCTGTGGTTTCTGGATTCAGTTGATAGGGAATGTATATTGTAGCTAAGGGTATATAGCTTCGTGTTAAATGAATGTATCACGAATAAGCCTTGAAAGAAAGGAATGATAGCTACCAAGAGCTGAAAGAGAATGTATAGAACCAGAAGATTGATGGCGGTATAGAAATGATAGACAGACTTAGGATGCGGGATGGCACAAAGTCTTATATGAAATCCGGGGGACAAAGACCACGCGAGGTCGGCTCGTGGCTCTACCATCATTGTTTAGCTCAACCAATCGTCGAGGAGTTCATTGTATCCAATGAACAAGAAACGTCAAGCACGTCTAGAGCGAGTGCTGCGTTAGTATGCAGCGGGGGGTACAAACAAAGGAAGGGAACGGGAAGAAAGGGGTCCTAGACCAATTCCATGATCCAGGATCCATCCAATCCCCCTGGTGCCGTGAATGTATCAGCGCAGCCACCGCAGGTAGGTAGCTGTGGAGGCCGAAAAGGATGACCTGTCTGCCTGTTCCTGAATCAGGGTTGCATCCTAAGTGCAAACGGCCCAGCAGCTCAGATGGAGGGCTTCGTACTAATGGTTCCTTCTAAGTTCTAGCCGGGACAAACTTTGCTAAACCCATATATTTGAGCCTAGCATGAGTCTAGCGGCGGTGAAATATGGAATGCTAAAGTGACTGCATCAGCTCTTAATCTGGATTATAACCCTCCGAGCTATTCTAGAAGACATTAGTGGTCAGCGGTACCCCATTAAAATGCGCATCCTCGAAAGTCGCGGAGCCTGGCGGACGGCAACTGATGGAATCTTGGCGATACTATTTTAGGGCTGACAGATAACGACGGGGTGTGAGCTTATGAATTCCGCAAGGACGCTTCACAAGCAAAAACTCGTGCTTCCACCAATCCAACAGATTCGGGTGGGCTGTCTGCCGGGGTAAGATGAAAATTTACAAAGGACTAGAAGGGGGTGGCACACAAAGAAAACAAGTAGGTAAAGGAATTTTACCCTGCATTAGCAACTGCTGGACTCGATCTGGTTCTAGAACCCGATTGGTCGGCTTTAAGATCTTGTTCCTGGTACCTGACATATTCCATGTGGCATTAGCACTGATGTGGCAGACAATGAGAGGGTACAGTCTCGCCCGACAAATGTGAGAAAGAGGTATATTCTATCACCGCATCTAGGTCTGCGATGATGTAGCCTAACGGACTGTTGCCGACATTGGGCTTTGCGCCTCGGATGAAATTCTTTGCTTAGTCGCTCTGCCGGGAGTAATCCATACGTGGTACCATTTAGATAAATTGTTCACATTGCTAATACACTGCGGACATGACAACAACCTTGTAGAACATCGCGAAGGTGGTGATATTGGGATGGAATAAGCACATCCCTTGCGCCCGAGATGGAACTTCATACGGGAATATGGTTCCAACTGAGTGAGCACGACGGGGTAAACAGACTAGTAATTGAGGCTTCTCGAACTAGGTTGACCTATGACCGCAGCTTGCAAAATTTTCTTCTTTTGCCATTCCGTAGCCAACGCAGCGTCGTAACACATGTGATGAATTATTGAACGGACTGCAGTTGCATGAGCTCGATAAGGCGCTATGGCACTGGTGCCAGAGCAAATTTCTCAACCAAGAAGACTAGATCTCGTGAGGGAGACAAGGTAGATGTTCTAGTCTTTCGATGGCTAGGCATGGTGATATAAAACTTGTGGGAACCTTGGAGGAATTTGACATGGCCATTGGTGTTGCCAATAAAAATGAGTAATAAGGCTCAACTGTCGAAATCGTCGGCCTCGCGCTATTCACGGTCGAGTGGATCAGCAAGAAAACATGATCCATATTGACCAAGCTGTGTAGCCACTAAGGCACCGGGTGTTAAGCTGGAATGGACCGATACCAACGCCTAGAGATTTAGTCACCGAGTTGGATACCCGCAACTCCGGACCGTCGAGCGTTAGGGGCCGCGCCTTCACACCATCAACCACGGGACCGGGGGGACCCAAGAGACAGGATAGCATCCTGATTTGCTTTTGCCACGCATGCATCGCGATCCACATAGACTTGCGGATATATTGCTGGACCGTAGTGGACGATATGTTTGTATATGGTGGCCGAGGTAGCTGGGTACCTAGCTATAACTCAACAGCCAACCACAATCAAGACAACCGGTATAGTCCTTAGTCTTTCATATACCGAAGCTTAAATCTCTTCACTCTTCTTACATACGTTAGTGTAGGTACCGACCACTAATTCATCGGCCAAAATGCGGCCTTTCAAGTCTATCCACGGCATCCTGTTGCCGTGAGCCATGAACTAATGCATCGGTATCAGATCCTCGACCAAATCCGATTCCCGGAAGGAGAGAAGTTCCAAGTAACCCTGAAGTCGTATACTGCTTTAGCCAACGACTATATGGCTTGGGTATGATGATTCATCAAGATACTTGTGAGTGAATTTTAGCCATCAAATAAAACAAGTTTTCTTGAGACGGTGAAGAAAGACGCACTGAATTACAACTTTCAACCAAGCCTCGACGCTGAAGTTGGCCTCCTCCTGCAGCCGAATCACATAGTGCCAGCCAGTTCATTGGAGCAAAGCCAGCCTGCAGGTACACCTCTTAGAGAGACACCGAGATGTTGAGTGTACTATTCGAAGCCGGTGAGGGTTGACCTAACAGTCAGCAAGAAGTAAGATACCATTATGCAGGTACGGACGACCTATCAGAAGAAAGCTAGGAGTTGAAAATTTTCCGGGCCGTTGCTTGGCATGTTCGCTTGTTAGATATCCAATGGGCATCGGCGGAGAACTGCAAGTCGAAGCCGAGCCCATCAAATTTTCAGGAACCGCGATGTAACGGAAATGTCGGTGATGACGTGCTATTGGCGTTTTTGGATGGATTGTGGTTCATTCGGGAGAGAACAAAATACCTCTTCCCTCATTGGCTCGATGGGGAAGACCTTCTCTTACTGTCATTCTTGCGGTCGCTGTATTGGTGGCCTGAAAAGAAGTCCGAAAAGCTCACTCTTTTGTCGCCGGTCCTCCGAATATCGCCGACTGATTCTCATAAGAAGCCGCGGTTAGATAAGCTACCTAACCGACATCGCGGGGAGTTTCTCTATCCATATCCTGGATTGCTGGAGAGACGAGGCAGTTATGACAAAGAACGCCGTGGTATTCCTGTCAGACCTAATAAATTTCTTTCGACGGCCTGGACAATCAGTACTCGCTAGCTTTTTCTCGCAGACCCAATGGTAATCCGCAGCATTTAGACATATTTGTCGTGCTACCATATATCTGTCTGCAATCCAATATTTCGTCGTTGGGACATTGAGCCAAGCATGCCACTTCAACCGAAGAAGCACAAGGTACGTTGTCGAGATGTTGATATTTCAGATGGCGACTTTAGGTTTGCTTGCGGTTAAAGTTTCTGATCAAGAGAAATATTTGGGGAAATTCCATTTTCAATTATCCGAATGTTTTTAATGCTTGCAAGTGTCGAATGTACTTGCCTATCATAAGGTAGGTAGGTAATTGCTATCTTTATCTGCAGAAGCCACGGTTATCGCGTTGAGTTATTCTAACCTTTTTGGAAGCTTTGACCGGACTGGAATCTCCGTCTGCGATTTGAACCACGGTAGGTATCACTCTTTCCTATCATGCAGTGATACACATTCGAGTACCTAACATAATTCGCATATCTTTATCATATCCAATTCAACCTATGAAATCTCAACCAACCCACAATTTAATACAATCCTTCCTTCAACAACACAACATACCTAACTTTCAGATCTTACTTACCTAGATCAAATACTCACTCTTCTCTATTATAAAATGCCTATCTAATGAAATCTATTAGTTAATCACCAAATTTGAAGATTGAATATATTCACGCCTCAGATTCTCTAATCTCATCTTAATGGGAGAGAAGAGAAAACGTTGATATTCTAGAGGGCTTGGCACTCCGTTTAGACTGGTTGACTGGTGACTGGTAGCTCAGCAACACGAGGTTTTGCTCGGCCCTTTCGGTAGCATTGTTACATTGTTACATCGATAAGCCCGCAAGAGGTATAGACTCCTTAACAGCCACCGTGTCTCTGCACCAGCCCTGCCAGCCCGCTTACCAAAAAGCGAAAGTCGAAATATATGACGTGCCCAATCAGCTCAGGTCAGCCTCTGTTGATGGACCAGAATGGCAGGGGAGGCTCTTCGAACGCCTATCACATTCTCAGCTCAGCATCACCAACCCCGCCTGACTATCTTGTTACCTTATCTATCGCACGATCTAAAAGAGCTATTTGTTGAAGAGATATGCTGACATGTCCGTACATCTCACGAGTAACAACCGTTTACTGAGACTGTTACCTCGTATCACACTAGAGAAGATGACCATTCTATAGTAGAGGTCCTACTCTGACCTGGTATCGCTAGATGGGGCCTAAATTGGATGCAACGTACCTTACCGCCGCTCCGTAAAGGTTAGGCTGGGCATCCAGATAGCCTAGCCTTGGAGCTAAGTATCAATAGCTCTTCTCATGGCTTCACGACGAGTTATTACGAGATAGACAGGGCAATTTAGGATGAATCGTGACCGGAATGGCAGCCTCTATTTATCAAGACGATGGGATGGCCGTATCACACATCCGACCGTATGACGGCTACGACGGCTACGAGTGTAGAGATGTATCGGTCGTATGGTTGGCTGCCTTTGTGGCTTGTTAACCCCGGACAAGCGTCGGTCGATATGGCAACTGCCCGCCATTGATATGCATGGCATCATTCAAAGAGCTCCCAGCCCTTGAGCTTGTAAGCCTGCGATTACGGGCTGGACCGGCCGGGTCGGGCTGCTTGCCATTGCCCACCATAAGGTTGCAATGAGAACTCAACCCTCTTAGGTCCAAGAGAAAATAAATAGGTGGCTGTCCTGCATGCACTTCCAACATACTTATCTCTTCAACATCTTATATCACTCGGGATCTCTCAATCGCTACCTGTCGAATCTCAACTGACATCACAGTCGTTTCGTAAACTCCAATCGCTTAGTGATTCAAGTCGAATAATAATAATAACACCAGTCCTTTCGCTTTACCATCGTGGCCAATATACCGATCAAAATGAAGCTAACTCAGATCCTCGCGTCCGTCGTTGGGCTGTTTGCCGTTGCGAATGCTTGGGGTGAGACCGCAGTTTGGACAACGGTCGTGGAAACCGACTACACTACTTACTGCCCGGTATGTATAATATATTTAACACACCATAATATTTAACACACCATAAGTAGTACTCCTTGAACAATAGTCTAACTGACGCTTCGGCTAGTCTCCTACTACTTTCGCCTGGCAGAATGTGACATATACTGCTACTACAGAGACCACTCTTACCATCACCAGTATGTCTAGATTAGTTCATTATACTAAAGGTTACGGAAACTAACATTCTAAAAGACTGCCCTTGCACCATTACCTACTCTCAACCTCCTCCAATCACCACAACTTCGTACTTTCCGCCAACTCTTATTCCTACGGGGACTGCCCCTTCTTTCTCTTCTTTCTCTTCTTACCCCTATTCCAACGTGAGCTCTACGGTCGGCTCTACGGTCGGCTCTACGGTCATCACTTACACCCCGGCGCCGTCAACTTACATCTCCGGAACCGTCCCCATCACCACCCCCGAAGTCCCGACTAATGTCCCCATCCCGCCCACATCCTCCGGCCCGGTGGTGATCCCCACGGCGGCTGCCGGCAAGGTTGGACCCGTCGGTGCTCTTCTTGCTGCTGGTCTCGCTGCCCTCGCTCTGTAAACTAAGTAATACGAAACTCCGTACTATTGCGTTTTGCAGATACCCGTTTTTGCTTTTTTATAATACCTAGGCGGCAAATGATTCCCCTCACCTTTTGGATGAAGCTATGATTTGATATGGTTGGCATCTGGAAGCGGAAATGGTTAGCGGCCTCGTTCTATACCCTCATTAAACCAAGCGATACCCCTGGGAGCTTGGCATGCTGTTTATGATGGATGACTTTGACGAGATAATGTGGGCTAGCATAAAGGAAGGCGGAGTTATGTTGAGGCTCACAAAAGGGGAGGGTTCATATCTAGGATATTAATCTGCGTGTATGCACGCATATTGGCTAATTCGATGCCGACAAGCTTCGAAACTACACTCCCTGAAGCTAACCCGGTATCTGGGTGGTACAATAATAACGTATATAGAAAAATACCATAATAATCACCAAAGCTGTACCTTATATTCAATCGTAACTCTCACTGTGAAAACCGTATATCTTCAGCCTGGTCGTCGTTGATTGATGGATCTCAGCTTAAGCTGAACGCCATCTTCCCAACCCGCAGCACTACTGCGCTATGAATTACACCACCTTAGTGACCGTAGCCGCACGCACGAACCAAAGCACGTTCTCACATACCCGGCATTCCCAACCTAACCTAACCCTCCTCCTCCTCCTCTTCTCAGTTCGGACAACTGGCCCCCGCTAGCTAACCCACAACGCAGAGTATTTCTACATTCGTCATTCATTCTTGTCATGCATGTATGGCCTTAATGCTGACAGCACCAATCTACATAGTAGCTCACGGCACAGCTGCAGCGGACAACATACCGTGGCGAATAGCTGTCTGCTTATTGCTGCTTTTGTCGGATTAGCTCCACATGAGGTAGGGATCTAGATGGGATTGTATGCACGTTATATGTAGAGACGAACGAGTTTCCAAGGTTTTTTTTTTTTTCGTACCGGAATTTTGATCTATGTGCGCGAGGTACCTATCTACCTAACCTATATGTATGCTAGTTGGGTCGAAAGAGGAAGAAAAAAGTTTTCTTCGAAGCTTACTTCTGTTGAGAGGCTTGGTATGACGTTCTTACTTAGGTACCTAGGTTAGGAGATTCCTATGGAGGGATATCGATATCCCGCTTCTTCACTCGGGCTCTTGTATGACTACACCATCGCATTCGCTACCCCTGCAGCGTGAAATCGGCGCTGACAGGCGGTTTTTTGGACGCGGAATTTCACGAACCGTCTATGTCAGGGACATGGTAGACGAGCGACCAGAGCCCACCTACCTACGATATCTAGTACGATATCTAGGTACTGTAAGTCTGACAGTTCATCAGCAAACTTCGTATGACGCCCCGTTTAAAGGTGGCTGCCTACCTATCCAGCATCATCCTCTTCTTTCGTCTCCCAGTTGGGACAGGCCGCCACTTAGCTCCTCTCCCGCCCCTACATACATATAGTAAGTAGTAAGGGAGTGCTGAGTATATTATGTATGTGTGTATGTATCTACTATCTGGAAAATGTAACGGTATGCATGTGATTGCGCTCCGCACAGGTGGTAGGTAGGTATGTCTGCGCCGCCAAGATGTCATGGAGCTCGTATTTCCTCTGCCGCCATGCAGCTAGTCCGCGAGCTGGCGCGGGGCAAGCAAGCAAGGAGTTCACGGCGGGCTGTCATTCACTCGCTTGCTGGGCTCGTGCGATATATAATTGACGTGATTATGGGTTTGTTGGAGAGAATATATATATATATATATATATTATACTATGGGAATGGGGATCTATATTTGAATTGTGGGTTAGCAATTTGTTTGTAGGATGGAAGAGACATGTCTCTGCTGTAGGCGGAACGCCGCTCTGCCTCGCCAGCTAATACATCACGGCGCTTGCATGTCTACCTCCTAAACTGCTCATCTTATACGTTTTGAGGTACATATCTAAGGTATGAATCTGCGATTGCGGTAACACAAGCAGTCAATATAAATCCCATATACACGTATGTATAAGTCGCCTACCGAGGAAGACAAGTCCGGTAACAGATCGGTCACACTATCCCTACCTCTTGTTACGAGAGCTGAGCTATATTACTTACTATACCTACCTACCTCATAATCCCACTAATACCAATACGCACATCCTCTACCCTAGCTTTCATACGTAAGAATCCGTATCTTTTTATAGGCGCCACCTAAGACATAATGCGACCATCCTCGCGCCGTATCTCTGGCTTCGGTAACTAAGACTATACCTCACTCGCGGCGCAAAGGAAGAGGCGGACCGAGGTGAGCTCGATGCAACCCCATACGTAACCTACGTAATATGAGGTACCTAGCAGTAGATATCCGTCCCGATCAGTTAAAGCAGCATCTTCGATATGTGGAATATCTTTAACTCCGACCCCGGTATCCTATAATCCGTATACTACTACGCATAAGGGAAAATACGGACCAGCGAGTAAAAAGAAAGTTAGAAAAGCCACGTCTCATGCGTTGGCACGTTGTGATTAGTCGCAGAAATATTATCTAGATCCTCCCCGTCCTGCTCTATGTATATACCTAACCTACCTGCCCGTCATCGAACGGTCTTAGTAATTAACCTAGTACCTGAAGAGAGCGCGCCGAATGCAAGGGTCCATACAACCAACCACTACACCCCTACATGGTGTCTAGATCTCAGTAACTATCTAGTGTGGGAGTCTGCCGGCGTTGAACGAACTTTGGTAGATTGGTGTCGGCTTTCTATGTCACGAGGAACTCTAACCTAACTACGAGAGCCTATGTCTAGTTAGGTAGGTATACATACTGAACATGTCCTCATCTAGAATCCGGACATTCTACAGGTACCTAGATACACTTAATACTATTGATATTTCTTATTCTATAAGTACCTAATCTAAGTGAAATGCGAATTTCACTTGCGCTAATGACTCTTACTCTTAGGCTTACGAGGCCACAAACCCTCTAGCCAACTCGATCAAGAAAATTTTGTATATTGGTATGTATATGTTACGTTGCTGAGGTTCATGTAGAGGTTAGAGTCAAGCAACCGCCCGGCGTGTGCGGAGAACATTCTTGTTCTCGATATCTTGTTCTCGATACTACAATCGGTTACCCACAGGAAACCAGAAAACTTCACTTTCACTAATGTTCCATTCATGCAGATATCATAATTCATTAGCCACAATCGATGCACGAGCCATAGCTTCCAAACCACTTTGTGGCATTAAGACAGTCGTAATTCGTGAGTGTCGTAGCGTGCTATAGGGGACTTATCCCGCTGACGGTAATTCCATTCCGTTAGCTTCCATCCTGGACCTAACCTCTCGTATGAGCGCCTTCGCTTCCTCGACCTCAACACCGTCTTGGCATAGCTCGTTCGCTAAGCGGTTCGCCGTAACATAGTCCTCCGTCCTCATCGCGTGGCGCGCAAGCCATATCCGGGCTTTGCTAGTGGCGGCCGTCACCCCCGTACCTCCCTCTCCACGCCCGGCGCGATCGCCGTCGTCATCCGAGCCCTCTCCCGGCGAATCATTATGGATTGCGATGCCTTCGCCCTGGCTGTCGCCTACCCCGCCGTCTTCTTGCGCCACACACATTTCCATGTATGCCTTGGCGTCTTCTTCCTCACCTATGCCGTCGTACATGTTGGCGATCTGTAGCAGGATCTCCGGGTCCATGTGCGCACCTCGGAGACTACCCGCTATCCCACCGCTACCGATGCTGCTACCTGTGTCGTAGTAGCTCTCGGCGAGCAACGCCCGTTTTAAAGCTTTGATACCGTCCTGATTTCGGTTCATGCGCTGTAAGCACGAGCCAACGGCCATCCACATCTTTCCGTCCCATGGTCTGAGACCGGCTGCCTTCTTATAGTACCATAATGCATATGCATGCATCTCTAGAATCTCATACGTCTGCCCTAATCCGTACCATGCACGGTAGTCTCTCCGATTTACATCCACAGCTCGGCGATATGATTCGATGGCCGCATGTGTATTTTTAAGTTCGACGTACTCGTGCCCCATGAGCGTCCAAGCGGACAAACATGAGCGATCCAGCATCAACGCTCGTCGGAAATATTGCACAGCTTTCTCGTGCAAGGATAACAACGAGTAGTAATTACCAATTACCACGCAAGATTCTGGGCGAAATTTATCAACACTACTGCATAGATGGGCTAAGAATGCGAGTTTTGGTCGTGAGTTCATGACGTAGAGTATGTTAGAATAATGGTCAAGCGAGTCTAGTCGATGGGGGTGTAGCGATAGAATATTGCTGAAGTGTTGTTCTGCTGCAACGAGATCCTTTGCGTGGTAAGATAGCAGGGCATCGCATGTGAGCAGGAAAGATGACGTCGGGAATATATTGAGTAGTTGGTCGAGGGAATTTGCGAGATTTGGATCGTGCTGGTAGAGCTCGAGCGAGGTGTGTATATGGAACATAAAGGAGACGATGTTTTGCGGTAAGCGAGGCATTATGCGATTTAACTGTATTAAATTAGCGATCGTGAACCTGAACAATATTCTACTGTAACATACATCTTCCACCCGTGAGATAAGTGCAGTCATCTCTAGCCAGCAACCCCAATTCATAGGGAATAGGTGTACGCTGCGGACTAGCCAATATAGGGCCAGCTCTTCGTTCTTTTCTTTGGCAAGAATCATACCGTAGAGGTATTCAAGCCACCCTTGGCTACCTTCTATCTCTTCGCCGTCATCTGATTTCCGTTGCTCGAACCATGTTTCTAAAATGCGACTGACTGTCAATAGCTGTTTGTTGATGCATGTGCCAATGTCCTGAGGTCCCATTACTATCTCGGCATCCTCATCTTTACGTTTCTCTCCCGAGAGAAACTTGGCATATAATGCAAGAAACAGGCTTTTTTGACTCAATTGTGGTAATACCTCCGCGCTGCTTGTCCTGGTGCTAGGTGCTGTGACCTTGCCTTTCCCCTTGCCTTTGGGTGTCGCGTTATTCGGCTCTTTTGATGATGCCATTCCAGCCAAGGTAGAGTCGGGAAGGAAAACTGCAGCGCAGCGGTCGTATTCTCGACAATCGAAGAGGGACTTGGCTAGAAGGTACTTGTTAATCTCTTTAGCTTCGAGTATTGCTTCGTCCGGGTCGCCATTTTGGGCGAATGCTGTCGATGCGTATCCATTAGATGCATCCGACAGCTGAGAATCGTCAAGCGATACCTCGGGTTCAGGAATAGCGTTAAGTAGTTCGGCTGCCCTAGAGAATATCCTGGATTAGAACCCGTAGTGTGTAATGTTGTGAGGAATAGAGATCAATGAATACCATTTTGAAGATTGATAAAGACATCTCTCTGAGCATTTTATAACTGCTTCCTGTAGGGCGCTTCGGAGTTGTGATTTTTCCTTACTATTAAGAGACATATTTGCGTGCTATATGTGTGAAGATGACCAAAGTAACTGTAGTTGGTGTAGTTGGTGTAGTTGGACGCGACAACGACGAAACCGCGTCGCAGTTCAATTGTGCTCAGAGCTTTGGATTGTATGCATTTAGGTATGGATGGTAACGAGCTTTGGCGACGGTATAACCTAGACACATTACATTTTCAAGAGATGTAGTCCTTCCGGTTTTGTTTCGCAGTAACGAAGCTTTATAAAGAAAGCTCTTAGCACATGAATCATGAATAGGATGAATAGGATGAACAGGAGCTGTCGCTGCCCCTCGAAAATCAATATTGACCTAGGATAAGATAACGATAAGAGGTAAAGATAAGATATCGATCAATTTACTAGGTACCTCCTAGGTAGGTAGGTACCGGCAGGCACTAAATGATATATTACGTAGTACCGTGCAACACTTTTTGTCACACGTAGGGGCACTCAAATTAAAACTTTCAACACCGACCATCTGCCATCTTAAGCTAGTGTACTAAGAGCTAACCGGTTAGTGTACTAAGGTACATTGGGTTAGGCAATTTACGGTTCGTCAACAAAAAAGTCGACCCGGTGTGGGGCAACTCCTATATAACTTCCTGGGCCGTTATAAGAGGAGACCTTACTTCCCTTATTTCCTCCCTTGTACCTCAAGTCCAGAGACATATCCTAAGACGTATCCTAGGACATACCTTATCAGTTGAACATTCAACACCGCGTTGACAAGATGGCTAAGAGAACTACTCTCAAGGAGTTTGAGTCTGTCTTCCCCAAGCTCGAGGAGGACCTCGTAGCTTGGGCGAAGCAATACAACTTGCCTCAGCAGCAGCAAGATTGGTACAAGAAGGTGAGACTCGATTGCCATTATCACTCAACTTTATGCTCTTAGGAGAGCACTGAATCTAATTAAATCTCATTTGCCGCATCCCGTACTAACCCTACACGCAGATGCTCCGAGAAAACACGGTTGGCGGAAAATGCAACCGTGGAATGTCAGTTCCTGACTCCGTGTCTATCCTTCTTGGCAAGGAACTGTCCGAAGAGCAGTATTTTCAAGCTGCCACTCTAGGCTGGATGATTGAGCTTCTTCAAGCCATGTTCCTCGTCGCCGACGATATCATGGATGGTAGCACTACCCGACGTGGCAAGCCATGCTGGTACCGCCAGGAAGGCGTCGGTATGGTTGCTATCAACGATTCTTTCATACTTGAGTCTGCTATCTACACCTTGCTCAAGAAGCACTTCAAGACTCACCCCTCTTACGTCGACATGATGGAGCTATTTCACGAAGTAGCACTGCAAACCGAGCTCGGCCAGCTCTGCGATCTTCTCACAGCTCCGGAGGATGTCGTAAACCTCGACAACTTCAGCTTAGAGAAATATACCTTTATCGTCGTCTACAAGACCGCGTATTACAGCTTCTACCTTCCCGTTGCCCTGGCGCTGCACATGCTCAACATCGCGACCCCTAAGAACTTGAAGCAAGCTCATGACATCCTCATTCCCATGGGCGAGTACTTCCAGATCCAAGACGACTACCTGGACAACTTCGGTCTTCCGGAGCACATTGGCAAGATCGGAACCGATATCCAGGATAACAAATGCTCTTGGCTCGTCAACCAAGCCCTAAAATTAGCTACTCCTGAGCAGCGTAAGACGCTCGAGGAACACTACGGCAGGAAGGACAAGGCCCACGAGGCCGAGATCAAGAAGCTCTACGACGAAATGAAGCTCGATAAACTGTACCAGGACTACGAGGAGAAGGCTGTCGGCGAGATTAAACAGTTGATCTCTCATTTGGACGAGAGTGAAGGATTGAAGAAGGGTGTTTTCGAAGAGTTCTTACGGAAGATCTACAAGCGAAGCAAATAAAGAAGTCGAAATGGAGGAACGAAGCTTACGAAATCTATCGAATAATCGAGTCAACTGGTAAAAGGGATGCCTAGGACGACGCAGGAGGAATTCTTTGAAATGACTGTAGATTTCTAACTAGACAGCGACATGAACAATACCCTTGAAATTTACAATTCGATATGTTATACTTGTGTTTTCACGAAGCATAGGTCCCTCGCCATCCTTAGGTGGTCCGGAAAGGAAGACCCCATGTGTTACAACTTACTCTACTCGAATAAGCCCATTCTGCTCGCGGAGTTGGAAAGTGAGAGGGGCTTTCTTCCACGACATATATATTCCCGCAGAACTAATCCGGTCTTCGGGGTTTTACACTACCGGATATTAAAAACACGCGTCTACTTCGCTACGGCAACCCGCATCTCTAGATTGGCTTGTGCGATCCCCGCGCAAACCCTAGGCCCGGTGCTAGGCGGGAAGGTAATTGGATGCGAACTACCTTGCCTAGAAGATAATTCCTCATCTCTTAACCATCGCCCACCATCCCGCCGGGCGATAATACCCTTTGTAGTCCGAAGGCCGTTGGCGGGAATATTTTCATTGTTCTTTTCGAGGTTAATATGGCTTTTATTTAACTAATTTTGCCTTAGGATTTTATTTGACTATTGATACCGCGTACCCCTCTAGCGGGTGATTCCTAATTGGGCTTGAGAGAAGCTTTCGGCAAATAGAAAGGGTTGCTGGGCTTTCAATCACAATATTCTGGTATCCGAGATGTGCCAGTTCGACGCCGTTTTTAGCTGCTCATACTCGATCGCTCGCCCTTTTCGGCAACGAATAATACATTACGTCTTATGGCTGCATGATTAATTAGCGGGTTCAACTATTTATGGGAACCTTTGAATATCAACTGTGATATCCATAAATATGTCTTGCGCGTAGTTACCGCATCGAGCGAATCTCCGAACGTCAGCTCCCCCGGCCGCATGCCTTGTTAGCAGACATGCTTAACGGCAGCTCACTCAGTGGCTTGGTCTTCTTACCCACTATGTCAAACGACAGCCAAGGAAAAGTCTCGCTAATATCAAGGCCCATATCATTTCAGGAAGGGTTTCTTCGACTTTGACGGTGTCGAGTCTCGATGGGCTTGTAACGTATCTAGCCAAGGATAGCTTATTCGGTGTTTACTTATTTCGACGATATCCCCCAAAGATGTTTTTGTCAGAAAAACCGGAATGGGGCGCTATTGGGAAGAGGCCCTTGGAGACAAGCATGCCGTATTTCTTATGAGCTTCCTCTAAGATAAACAGATAGATTCCCGGAGTACAGGCCCAGACTAACCGTATCTTCGAATCCCGCTCGGTTTGTTCTCCGAGCTAACGGGCTAGGTATAGAACGTAGAAGTACGGTATGCATACGTTAGATATTATAGAAACCCCTGGCACCGGGTACGCAGCATGAGCTACTTTCAGTATGTATAGCCGCAGGCTCCTGTAGTCCGTTTAAAGCTCCTTGCAGAACGACGACGGGGTTGCTTCCATGCCTTCTAGTCCCACGTCATAACGCAGGAGGGGGGGGGGGGGGGGGAGAGATAGCTTAACACTAAGTTTATCGTGATAATGTTGAACGTACTACTACATCCACTTGTTACGAGTGTAGTCGTGGTGTCTATGATATTTCCCACCGGAGTGAAATTCGTAGCACGAGTATGCTAACATTAACTAGGTAGCCTTGCTAGGGAATCCTCTACTGGCTCGGCAGGTGTATCTGCGGCTTCTGGTCCCCCATCCTTTTGTCTTAGATATCTCATCCAGAATCCCAACACTGTGAAACGTCATTGCCAATGCTCAGCTGATGAAGCACGTCTCATCTCATATCTCGCCGAAACCAATATAACGCTGCATCTAAATCTCGTCAACATTCCACAGGTCCGAACTCCGGGGCACTTACGTCGAACGGTTTGACAGTCCTATATTAAGGAACGACCTAGGTAATCAGTCTAAAAGTGGTGAACGTCTTATAGATAGCTACCTAAGGTACTAATTATCTTCCACGTTGGGTAGCACAGACTCCTTATTCGCTCGATAAGGGAGGGCATTGGCCGGATCGCTAACCGATTTCGTTATGTTTCCCTCGATGGTCTTGTGCTTTGGGATTTACATTGTTCTGGCTTCATACATGCCCGGACCTGATAAGATTCAAACTGTCCGTATTCATGAGGGATAGGAAAACGATACTCCGAGAGGTACGAAGAAAAAAAAAGAAACCAAGTGGAGGGTTATAAGATACGTGTAACCTCGGATCTGAGCCGCATCTGTGGGTTCCACGGCATCGCAGTCGTTCTAATACCAGTCCGGAGTAAACGGGATGAGAGCCCTCGACGTCATCTAAGAGCGTAGCTTTCTATCGAATTAGAAGGCACCTAAATTACGGCTTAAAATGTTCCAAGTACCTAAGCTAGGTAGTACGGAATACCTAGCCCGAGGATGTCTCCCTCAGAAACTAGCTTGGCCTTGCTGGCTTCATCTACCTACCGCGGACAGGATGGCGGGCGGTAAAGAGCCCCCAGAAGTGAAGAAATATTCACCAGAGCATAAACTTCACATTAGATATTAGATGCTTGGCTGTAATATAACAGTATTAGCAGCTTGTATAAGATCCGTTTTACTCGAGTCGGGGACGTGAATAGAGTAGACTACCTATCAATATGTCACATAACAATCAACTCTAATAGAACAAGTACAACCCTAAGGGTGGTTTTCATTATACAGCATCTAATCGAAAGCATCACTTTCCGATGCAGAGTATTACAAAAGAGGTATCTAGACACGCGGGCCAGCTATATAGGTAAGGTAGGTAGGTAGGTAGGTAGGCAAGACATCTATCGACCTTGAATCCTCCTCCTGTAACAGTATTAACCATGCAAGAAACGCAGGAACTATATTGACATCCATATTTCATCGTAAACAGATCCCGGCATAATTGATCTGTGAAAAAAAAAAAAAAAGTCCAAAAAAGCACATTTCTTCGCTTCGCTTTCCATGATATAATCTTCATGACTGCTCGCTCGCTCTCCATGATCAAATGTCCCCGGAACTCCGCCGCTTTTGTGAGAGATCATCTTGAAGTAGGTATATAAGAAAATGTAGGCAACGAAGTACCCTCCAGCCGTGAGTTTGACAAAGTAAATATGCGACGTTCGGCGCGATATTAAGGATTAGATGGTGTAATATATAGGTAGGTAGGTAGTTTCGTAAATATGTCATTATACCACTTTCAAAGTGCCCGTCCTGCCGGGCACAGAATTATAGGAGCTATACTCGCGTTCTTTCTCCCTTGCTCGTTCTCTTGCTCGTTCTCTTTCTCGTTCCCGATCTCTGCTTCGTGGCGGTGGATTCAACCCGAATTGCTCCCGGTCACCACCGCGTCCAGGCAGAGACGGGACAGGGGGAACGTTTCCCCCTACTGGGGTTCTTGGGGGAGGTGCGCCTTGAGTTTTGCTCCTAGTCCGAGAAAGGCTAGGGATGGGGGCTGTGTGAGGAGGGCGGCGGAGGGCGCTTCGCGGCGGGATTTCGGGATCCCCGCTCTGCTTGCTTGGGTTCGAGACAGCAATAAGGTCGACTAGATGGGCCGTGCCAGCAGGGGCTTTGACGCCATGGCCAGTACTTTTCCTCGCCCACTGTGGTGCTTCTTGGAAGGTGTTGTCTTCCAAGTTGACCAGTGGTTTCGGCCGGTCGCGACGGTTCGAGTGCGAAAGTCCAGTCGGTTGTGAGGAAAGGGGGTGCGGGTGTTCATGTACTAGAGGTTTACTGCTTGAAGGGAGAGGCGGAGGTCGTGATGATGATGAGAGAGAGGGTCTTCGTGTGTAGGTATGCGTATGCGTATGTGTAGGCGTGCGGATGACGCCTGCAGAAGTGTTCGGGCGTGTGGAAGAGGATATGGAGCCGACACTGCGCTGTCTTGCAGAATGCTCAAGAGCTGATGGGAACCAAGGAGATTCGGGTTTTTCAACCGGCGTCTCGGGTTCGGACTTCCGATTCAACAGCGAAGGGCCCTCCGTAAACCCATCATTTCTGTGTCTTTGCCGCCCTCGCTCCGGCTGATCTGTTTCCACATGGGCATGTTTCCGCTCTTCATATCCTTCACCAAGCAGACCGTTGCCGGTGAATCCATCGTCAATTGTTGTATTAATTTTGTCTATCAATTTCCGCTCGTTCTTGCTGTTCCTGTCTATCTTCTCGGTCGTCGTATTAGAATTGAGGTGATGGGAAGGAATTTCCTTTGGCATGGTCGATATATCCGGCACAGGTGGTAAGAAATCCTGTCCGAACTGAGATAATCGCTTATCAAAGCGCTTCATGTCGAGAAGCGGCTCAAACTGGCCAATGGCATACGGCGTTTCATCAACTGACACTTGGAGACGGTGGCCATTTATCGAAGCGACATTCGCTGACTTCTTTGGAGCCTGAGCGATCGAAGGGGATGTTATTTGAGGCGGTTTATCGTCCGTCTTCCTGATCGAGATTTTCCTCGATGGTTTCGGGGCTGCTGGCCTACGATCCACAAGGTACCAGCTGCGCCAACCCTGTACCTTTTCCCTAAATTGGGCCGCAATTTTAGGGTCTTCCGTACAGAAATACTGGACATAGTTCTCAGTATTCATAAAGACGTTGGTCTTCTGTTGACTCTTCACCGCGAAGCAATATCGCTTGGGTGGCTTGATATACCTCCGCATCTGTGACTCTGTAGGTGTATAGATATCGTAGTCGGATAGGCGACATAAGCTCGCGGTATCCTTGTCGGTTGAGTTGGCGTTCGGCTTCTTCGCACAGATTATCTGTCCATTTTCAAGAAGGGTGATCCATCTCTTGTTCCACTTCCCGGGGCGGTTTGAGTGGTACATGTATAATTGGAAACCTTGCGGTGGTTCGTCGAGGCTTGGAACTGAGTCCATGTCTAACTCCCAACCCTGTGCTTCGGATTCGGATAATGCTACTGTCAATTGGTTTTGAGTATCTCGATCCCAAGAATTCATGACGTCTCGAATATGCTCGTAGCGTCGTAAACGGCGCTCAAGACCCAGTACGCCATAAGTTTCCTTGACAACGTAATTCGACGGATTAATATCGCTAGAACCCATCATCTTAAAGGCGTAGGCTATTATATCGTCCGCAGTCGTTTCGGGGGTGACCTCCACACTAAAAGTATGCTGTCTATAGCGCACCGCGACATTCTAACATCACATTAACACATATTATAGATTGCATTAAGTCACAATTCGCACTTACTCGTTCTCCAGCATTGATCGCAGAGTGAGGCGCATCCGTCTGTGGCACAATGCCTCTTCCGCCAGGCTCTATTCCGGTTGGTTGAGTTTTCGTGGGTTCGACACTGGTGGTTGAGGATGTTGGAGAAAGCCCAGGAGATAATCCATCCCTACTTTTCCGCCCCTTGGTCAAGAGGACGAACTTTTCAATTACAGGACTTCTCAGCTTGGGTGAATGCGCTTGAAATGACGGCCTTGGACTGTTCGCTAACTCCACTTCTAACCTTTGGAGGTCCTTCCTCTTCTGCTCGATTAATAGTCGATGGTTTTCGGCCTCTAAGCGCGCAACTTCTCGTCTTAACGCCTCGTCATCCTCCCCGCTGTTTAGCCTGTTCCGTCGCCCATCTCGACTAGCAAGCCTGCGCCATCCGCTCTCTTCGCTCTTTGCGCTTTTCGCCGTGCTGGGACGGCTCTGATATTGATCTGCCATACTTCGATGCAGCGTATGCCTTCGCGTGCTCTCAGTATGGCGCATCTGATGTCGCAGAGGAGAATCGAGCGCGGTAGTCGGGGCGTCACTCCCCTTTTGTGTCATGCTGGCGGTCCTTAACCGACGTGGTATAGTTGGCACAGGGGGGGCTATCGGAGGTTCCCATGGGGGTGGTGGATCGGAATTAATTTTTTGGGTTGCATCGACGTTGACAGCAACGCTACCTGCCCGCCTACGGTAGCGAGACATGGATCGAGCAATAGTACTCCCAGATGTGGTACTCTGGTACTGCTCACTGCTTTCGCGACGATCACGTTGAGTTGCCATTTTGTCTACTGTGTTTGCGGTTAATGGAAGGCTTCTCTCTCTCAGGCTTTGGGCTCGCCAATTGAGTCTATTTTCGAAGGGGAAATCAAGACGAGAGAAGTTGGGCCGTGACGAGCCACTTGGTAAAGTGACCGTCTCAGACCCTGTCGACATCGTGCTAGGGGTGTTTGTGGAACCAAATCGCTTAAAGGTACAAAATCAACAGGCAGATACGTAACAAGGAGAAATCTGTGCCGCTACGTAAAACCCACTGACCCGCAGGACAAGATAATGACGATGTCCAACGAAGTGTGCAGGGGGCGCAGAGTGCTCAGCAACAGATCGTACCTAGAACAAGCTTCAAAAGCGCAATGTTCAAGTACAAAACCAGACGTTTATCGAAAATGAAGGTGACGGCACACGGTAGAACGGCACCTAGCGCTAGGTGAATGCTAGGGTCCTTGCTCCTTTTCCGTCTACTTCCTCCTATCCATGGTGATCGGAATAGTGCAGTGAAGCGTATGTATGTATGTCTTGGGGGTTTAACTGAAGATAGAGATAGCGCTATAATCTCCATACGCGCCCGTCACCATCAGATCATCTGACGTACGAAGATGATCCTGCCGCCAAAAAGGATTCTCAATCAAAGCAACTGATCAAATTTGGCAGATTGCCGAGAAATCAACTCTTATTGTTATTGGTAGGAGAGGGAGAGCAAGGGGTATATCTACCGGGCTATGTCCATATCGGGCCTGAGCATGTGGAGTATTATATCTCAATTATCGCGAATAATATTCGGCTGGTTAATTGGCTAATGAATTGAATGGAATCCATTATGGATTGGTCTAAGTTGGCAACTGGAGTCTGGCATGACGAGCAGCAAAGAAAAAGAAGCTAAGGGGAAATATGCACTGATCGTACTAATTTAAGTTACATGTAGGTACCTAAATCTTGGCTTCGGTAACTTTCCAGCTTCTCATGCAAGGGCCATTTCAGGTCATTGCATGTACATGTACCTACACTAAAATGCAGGGGATCCCGCATCGCGTCAACGATCCACTGGACCACTGGACCACTGGACCACTTTGGACAATTAGGGACCACTGAAGGCCTGTGCTCGTCAGGCACAGAAAAGTCAAATTCTCAACTTTGGTACCAGCCGATAATTGGTTCCACCCGTTCCACCCATTGTCTTAATGCGCTTTGCTTGTCTTTGGTCTAAGCAGGTCGGAATGCACGCATGTGGCATCTTTAAATGCGACATGTGGCAGGCACGAGAATCAACTAAGACAAAAAGGCTACGTCAGGTTGCTATATAGTCCATAATTATACCAAAGATTCCGAAACTCTGCCCACTTCAATGTTACCATTATCATGACTTACCCCCATTTCGTACGCGTGGTTCGCAGGAAATATTAGGTCTTAAAGAGGGTCTGCATCTATGCAAGATGCATGCAGGCACAAGCAAAATTAGGTTCCATGCAAAAGACTAATGAGGCTGGCTAGCAACACCGACAATATCCAATATCGTATTCAGCTAAGAGTCCAAGGCCAGAAATAGTCTGCTCGCCGATACCCTACATCTAAGCCGGAACCCCGTAGAGTTTATTATTTATTATTGACTTCAACTTGTCCGGATACCTAGGTAGGTAAGGATAATCGTTGAATTGATACGAGGTTCCATTATGTTGGGTTACTAGACGAAAACGTGTCTCGTATCTCGTGTCGGAATAGAACACCTCCAACACATCTATAATTGGCGTACAATATGTAAGGAATACTGTATTGATTTTCATACCTTGTAAGTATCTCAATAAAAACCGGTGCCTTCATGGTTTTAAGTTAAGTACCATACCGGTAATATATGGTTTTAGGATATAATATTTTAAAAATAAAATAATATTCCCTTTTATAACCATTTTTTTTACAATAATTATTTCTTTTTTTAAAATATTACGTTAATTAATTTATATAAAGAAATATAACGTAAAAAATTATTTTAAATTTAATAATTGTTTTTATATTTAAAATTATTTTATATTTATATAATTTATTACAAATTATTATTTATATTATTTTTATATTATTTTATATTATATATAAATTATATAATATATTTTATAAATTATTATTAATTATATAAAATATAAAATATAATAAATTATATTATAATTATAAATAATATTTAAATTTATTTTTTTTTATTTTATATAAAACCTTAATTTAAATATGAAATATATTGTAAATTTTACCATATTTTATTGCTTATTTACTTTTTTACAATTATACCTTAATAAAAAGGTAAAGAATAATTTTATACATATTTTTAATAATTTTATTTATAACGTTATTATTATTTTATTTTTTTATAACTGGTAAATATTAAATAAACTTTTTCTTAATATATTTTTTTACCATTTATTTATATAATTTTTCGTTTATTTTTAAATATGCGTATAATTTTTTAAATCGTAAATTTTAAGCTTATATAATTTAAAATAAATATTTTATTAGGTTTGAAATAAAGGATTTATTAATAAAATAAAAACTAATGTAATTAAGTTTTATAATAGCTTTATTAACATTAAATACATTTTCGTTTTTAAATTAAAACCAGTAAAGGTTAAATTTACCAAAAATAAAGCCAATAGTATTAACCATATTAATAATTAAATTAACGTTAATATTTCGGTATATACTTATTATATTTTTTATAAATAATTTATATATTATTAATATAAACATATATTAAATAATAAAAATATTAATATATATTATAAACTTTTAACCAAAAAAATTTTAATAAATTTTATTTTATCATATTTAATATTAATAATTATAATAATAATAAATAAACAAAAAATAATTTGTTAATATATTATTTTAATATAATATATACCGGTAATAATAAACTAAATATTAGTAATAAATAATTTTATTTTAAGTATAAAATAATAGAAATAATATTAATTTTAACAAAAAAATTAAATAAATTTAATTAAAATATAAATTTATTTTTAAAAATTTATAGTTATAAAAGTAAAAAGCTAGGTAAAAATAAAAATTAATAATAATTTTATAAGTAAAATTTGCAATAAATAAGCAAAAATAATAAGTATTATGTGTATAAAAAACTTTATATTAAACTTTTATTTATTATTTTTATTTAATATTTATATTTAAAGTAACAATTTTATTAAATATTTTTTTTTAAAATATTTATTTTATAATCTTATCTTAAATTCTTATTTTAAGCCTTTATCTTAAAATTAAACCTTTAATTTTAACTTAAAAAACGTATTTGGAAATGTAATTAAATTTATACGCCGTTTAATTAAAAATTTAAATTATAATAGTTTTTTTAATAATAATATAAATAATAAAAAATAATAATTATATTTATTAATATAAATATAAATAATAAAGAATAATATAATATATAATATATACTATATTTAAACGGAAAAAATTAAAAATATAATAAAAACCGTAGGTATAAAATAATTTATAAATATATAGAAAATATATAAAAATAATAAGGTATAAAAAGTTAAAGGGTTAAAAAATATAAAAAACCTATATATATAAAAAGTAAATAAGGTAAAAGGTAAATAAGGTAAAAGATTAAAAAAAAAAGGAATAAAATTAAAAATAAAAAATAAAAAAATAAGATTAAAAAGTTAATAAAAGAAAATATTAAAAAATAAAAAGGAAAAAATATAAGAAAAAGATAAGGTTAAAAAGTAAAAATATTAAATAAAAAAAAAGTTAAAGAAAAATAAAATTAAAAATATAAAAAATTAAATAAAAAAAAGATTAAAAAATAAAAAAGTTAAAGAAAAATAAGGTTAAAGGTATAAAAAACTAAATAAAAAAGGGGTTAAAGGGTAAAAAAGTTAAGAAAAAATGGGGTTAAGGGTATAAAAAAATAAAAAGAAATGGGGTTAAAAGTATAAGAAAATAAGAAAAAATAAGATTAAAAGTATAAAAAATTAAATAGAAAATGGATTAAAGGTATAAGAAAATAAAGGAAAAAAAGGTTAAGAAGTAAAAAAAAAAGTTAATAAATAAATATTTAAAATTAATTAAAAATAAAAATAACGAAAGAGTTTTATTTTTTATTTATTTTATTTATTTTATTTATTTAATTTTAATAAAAAAAGGTAATAATATTAAAATATAAAATATTATTTTAAATATAAAATATAATAAAGAAATATATATTAAAAAAAATTATTGTAAATTTATGCTTTAATAATAATAAGTTTGATATAAGCTAACTTTTTATAAATATTAAATAATTGGATTTTTAAAATTATTTATAATTTTATTATTATTTTTTATTTTTTTATTATAATATTTATGGTTAATATTTTTGTAAATTTTAATATTATTCCGTCTTTTATTAATGGATTAATTTAAGTATTTAACTTTTTTAAAAAACCTTTATTTTAACTTTAACGGCAAATATTTCTATAAATAAAAACATTAAAAAGTTATAAATTAATAGTTTTATTAAGTATAAATTTCTCTTAATATTTATTAATTTGATTAGAAATATAAATATAATTAATTTAAAATCTTTTTTGGTATAAGGTTTTAAATATATTTTAATTAAATAATAATAATATATTATTATAATAATTATTTTAATAATTGGTTAAGAAAAGAATAAATATAATAGGTATAAAATTAATTAACCTTAATTAATTATTATTAAATATTTTTTTATTGAATTAATTATTATTTTATTAATTATTTAACTAATTATTTATTTAATTATTTATTTAATTATTTATTTAATTATTTATTTAATTATTTTTTTAATTATTTTTTTAATTGTTAATTTATTTATTTTTATAAAGTTTATTTATGGTATAAGAATATATGTTATTTTTATTTTAATTAAAGTTATTTATTTTAGGAAAATTAATATTTTCTTGGATATTTTTATATTGTTTAAGATTTGGATTGTTAAAACTTTTATTATTATTCTTAAAATTAAATAGTTTTATAAATGAACTATTTATTAAAAAGTATTTATAATTTTAATATATATTAAATAATAATAAAAATGGTGGAAGAAAGTCTTTAATATTTTTATTAAAGTTTATAGGTATTTTTTTTTTATTTTTAAATTATTTAACTTATTATATATTATTATAAGTAAAAACCATATAAAAATATTTAATTTAATATATATAAATTTTTTAATAATATATATTTTGTTAAATATTTCTTTAAGCTTTTTACGTTGGTTTATATTAATATTTTATATTTTTTTTGTAAATTTAAAAGATTATTTAATTTTAAGGTTAAAAATTATTTTTATTTTTATAATATTATATAATTTAATAATAAATATTAAAAATATTCGTTTAAAATATTAATAAAAAAGTTTTGTTTTATTAATAAACGTTTGGTGATAATTAATGATTTTATAAGTTTTAAAACTATAAATATTTTTAAAAATATTTAAATTTATTTTATTTTTAAGTTATTGGCGGAAAGTTTCTTAATTTATTTTTAATAATATTATTTTTTAAAAATAATTTTTTAAAAGGTTATAAATATAATTTTAATAATAATTAATATATTTTTTAATAAAGTATATAAAGATGTAAATATTTATATAAAACCGTTTAAATAAGAATTTATGTTTAAAATTTGAAAATAAAAATAAAATATAATTGCGAAGTGTTTTAAATTGATAAAAGGATGGATTTATTTAAAGATATGTTTTGTAAATGATTTAATAGGTTGTTAAAAAGTTATTAAATATTAAAAAATATTTTTGTAAATAATAATTATAATTAATTTTAATAATAATATATTTTGCAGGTATAAAGTGAACTTTTTTACTTTTAAATAATTTTTAAAGATAAGAAATATTAACATTTAATGTTAATATTTTTTTTATATTTGTTTAGGTTAAAGGTAAAAACTTTTTTAAATATAGTTTTGGAAACGGTTAAGCTTTTTTATCTTTTATGGTAACCTTTTTTTTTGGATGTTTTAATGGATGTATATATTTTATTTATATTAAATTGTAGCGTAAAATTTAAAAGTATTATAAAAATAAAAATATTTACTTTAATAATAAGTGTATTAAATTTTTTTAAGCTAGTTTAATTAAATTGTATAATATAAGCTTTTTTATTATTTGTAAATTAAACTAAAATTTATATTAAAATTAATATTTTAATTTTTTATATAAATAATTAAACGTATATATTTATTATAAATAATATGTTTATTAATTATAAATAAATAATAAAAACGTTTTTTAACGTTACCGTCTTAAAAAGTTAATAATTAATTAATTATATTAAAATATTTTTAAAAATAAAAAAGTTTAAATTTAATATAATAAAATAATTTATTAAAAAGTGTACCAAATTTAATATTTAAAAATTTAAATTAAAAATAAGTTTATAATAAAGTTAAAATAAATAAAATCTAATATTTTTTAACTTATTTTTATATTTATTAAATAATATTTAATTTAAATATTAAATAAAATTTTATTTAATTTTTTAAAAATTTTTAATTTAATAAATAATTTAAAATTAAATTATATAATAGTTAATAATTTTAAATTATAAATAAATTAACTTAAATATATTGGTTAAAAAAATGATTTTTAGCTAGATAAATGTAAATTAACCATATAAATTATTTTATTATTTTATTAAAGTTATATTTTACCGTTAATACTGCTTTTTTTTTATATTTATATTATAATAAATTTAATAAAATTAACTATATTAATCTTATTACCGACATATTAATTTAATAAGAAAAAAAAAATGCTATTTAAAAAAAAATAATCTTTATTTAAAAATAATTATAATAAGTTAAAATAACCGTATTACATGTAATTAATATAATAAATACGTAAATTAAATAATAATAATATTATTATATAAACGGTTAAAACTTAACGTAATTTACTTAAAATTTACTTTTATATCGAAAAAAACTTTTATACCAAAAAACAATCTTATATTAAAAAAAGCTTTTATATTAATAAAAATGCTAAAATTTGTAAAAATACAAATGTAAATAATAATTTTTATAAAATATTAATTTCTATTAATAATTATATAATTAAAAAAATAAAAAATTATAATAATAAAAATAATGTTAAAAATAATAAAAAAAAATTTAAAAATAAAAATAAAGGTATTATTTAACTTTTTATTATATATATTATTTATTTTAATAAATTTTTGTTAAAATTTAATCTTTTATATAAATATAATAAATATTATTAATATAAATATAATATATTATAACAATATAAATAATAACTTTAATCGAATTTTACGTTTAATTTTAAACTTGATAAATATAATTACTATTATTATTTATAAAAAAATTATTAATAATAATAATTTATTAATGCTGTTATTTTTTAATAAAAAAGAAAAAAATAATATTAATAATAATAATATAAACTTAAAAATTTTAACTTAACTTTTTGGAAAAATTTATAACTTATTTATATTATTATTTAATTTAAGTTTAAATTTAAAAAGTATAAACTTAAATTTAATTTTAATATTAATATTAACCTTTATTATTTAAAATTAAAATAATTTATTTAATATTTTACGTTTATTTTAAATATACTAAAATATTAAACTTAATATTTCCTTATTTAAAAAAGCATTTATTATATTTGTAAAATTTTTTAATATTAATTGTTAAAAATATGCGGTATTAATTAAAATCTTTTGTTTCTTTTAAAATAAAAATGGTTATTAATTAAAAAATATTTTAAATTTTTTAAATTAATTAATAATATTAATTTTTCGGTTTTGTAAACGTTTACTTTTATTAAATATGCGTTAAGCTAATATTTTATTTAATATTAAGAAAATGTTAATTAAAATTTACGCTTATAAAGTTAAAATATTAAAAACCTTAAAATAAAATATTTAATATAAAAATTTAAATCGTGTAAAAGGTAAAATAATAATAATAAGCAAAAATACTACTTTTTTAATAACTATAAAACTAATATTTTTTAATTTTTTTACTTTTTTTTAAAACTATTTAATATTTAATATTAACAAAAACTTTTATTTTAATTTAACCATTTTTATTAATTATTTTATTAAGTTATATTACGTATATTGTTAGTTTGGATTAGTTTGTACGTTTAATAGGCAATATTTTTATTTTAAATTTAACGTAGTTATTTTCTTAAATAATTAAATTTATTACTAATATACCAATCTTTTTTACTTTTATTACAAAATTTAAAATAATAATAATAAAGTTGGAAACTTTTATATAAAATGCGTATATAGTTTTAGTTAAAATATATGCACCAAATTTTATATATAATAAAATAAAAAAACTTTAATATTATAAATATAAAAATGTTTATTTTTTAATAATAATAACGCTTGGTTTAATAATATTATTTTAGATTTTTTATAAAAAAAAATAAAATTATTTTATTATTAAATATTATATATATTTTTAAAACTAATATATATTTTTTAGTTAACGTATATATTAATTATAATTTTGGTAAAATTTTCTAGAATTTAACCTTTTTTTTAATTTGGATTAATAAAAAATTAATTAAAAAAAATATTTATTAAGTAAAATATAATAAAAATTAAGTTATATTTTAATAGTAAAATATAAAAAAAAAAAACTATTTTATTTGTTGGATAATATTTATATTTTAAAATATTAATAAATTAAATGTAATTAAATTTATAATAATTATTTTTTTTTGTTATATATATTTTATTTGTAGTAAATTTAAAATTAATATATATAATTGGCGTATATTTAAATTCGAATGGGATTAAAAATATTTAATGTAAAATATATTAAAACGTTATTATAAATTAATTTTATTAATAGTTTTAAGATTTTTTTAAATTTTTATCGTTTATTAATAAACAATTATATTATTTTTATTAATTTCTTTATAATTAATTAATTCTAATTTAATAATATTATACCTTTAATACTTAACTTTTATAAATTTAAATTTAACAATGTTATTAAAGCTTTTAAAATATTTGAAAAACTTAACCAAGGTATGGATATAATTATTAATAGTAAAAATGTTATAATTTACGCTTTTATACTTTTTTATATAAAAAATATGCCATAGCAAATAGAAAATTACAGCGTAAAAAGTTTTTATATTTTAAAATTTTATCGCTTTTATTATTATTTAATAATATTTAAAACCATTTAACAAAATACCATATTAAATTTCGATATTATTAGCTATAATAAATTTTATTATTAAATTATACAAATATAATATATAATAATTAATAGCATAAAAGATAATATAATTAAAAATACTTATAATTTACAATAAAAAATGGCAAATCTTTAACTATTACTTTAAACAATATTCCCGGCATTAAATATTATTTTATCACATTTACTTAACCTTGTCCATTCCAAATATAATAACATATTAAACTTAATGCATTTTTCTTTTTAAAATAGTATTTTAATATTTTTAACAATATTAAAATATTTATTACAATTGTAAATATAATTATTTTTTTTAAAGGCATAACGTTTATAATTATTAAAATACCACTTAACAAGTTATAATATATTTTTTTATATTATATAGTTTATTATTATATTAATATTTTTTTAAAATTAATTAAAACTTAAACATATTAAGTTTAATTTTAAAAATAAAACAAATTTATATAATAACTTAATAAAGTTTATCATTTAAACTTATATTACAATTGTTAAAAACAATACAATTTTTATAGGTTTTAAAATTTTAAAATTAAATTGCAACAATTTAACATTTATAATTAAAGATGTTAAAAAGTAATTTAACCAATTATATATAATTATATTTAAGTTATTAAATGGATTACATGCCGTTTTAATTATATTAATTAACTTTAATATTAATAAATTAACCGTTATTAATTTTTTTATTAAAAATATTACCGAAAGTTTAATACGATTTATTTAATATATAAATAATACATTGCAATTAAATGTTTATATTATTATATATTATTTTGATTTAATTAAAAAATATGGTTTAATTAATAATTACACTATATTAATTGGCAAAAATTTATATTAATAAGTAAAAAAAAATATTTAATATATAATTTTTAAATAATTTAATATATATAAATATTTTAAATATTATATAAAAAAAATAAACTATTATAATATTAAAAAAGTTTTACTTTTTAAATATAATATTTAAATGACAATTTACTTTATTTTACGCAATAGTTTTAAAATATAAAACCTTAAATTTATAACCAAAATTTAATAATTATATTAAAAATATTTTATTTTATTAAAAAAAGTTTTGTTTTAATCGGATTAAAATAAAATAGTTAATATAAAAGAAATAAAAAATATAAAATTAAAAGTTGCGATATGCGTAAATAATATATATGTTAACATTTTTATTATTAATTATATTTTAAAAAAAAAGATTTATTGTAATATTTATGCCATATATAACGGCAATATATTGTTTGAAAAAAATAAAAATTTATGCAATTTTAATTAAACTTTATTTTTTAAAAATTTCCGATAAATATATTAACGAAATTATAAATTTAATAGCTATTTTTTTTAAGTATAAAAAAATAATATTTAGATTTAATAAATTTGTAAATTTAAATTTAATTATTGGTATTTATTTTTAAATAATATTTTGTTAATATAAATTTTATATAAAATATAATAGTTAATTATTTTGGTTTAATAATATAATATTTAATCGATTTGTTTTTGGAAATAATAATTATATTTAATATAAAAAGGTATATAAATTTACTTATTTAAATTATATATTCCTTTTTATTGCATATAATAAAAAACATATATTTATAATAATAATATTTTTATATTATACCGTTATTTACAATAATTTTTTAAATTTAAAAGTTTTTTAAATATTTAAAATAAAACTTATTATTATTAAAATTATAACTATTAAGTTAGTAAAGTTATATTTAATACCAGTAAATAATATTAAAATTATTTACGTTAAATAAAACGTGGCATATTTATAAAAAGTAAGTTTAATTTTTTTTAAATTTAAATTATATTATTTTAAAAGTTAAAAAGTAAATTTTATATATTAACATTTTTATATAATATATTAGCTTTATTATTATATATTTATGGTATAAGGTAAAAATATTAATGGATGTTTTTATATTTAGTTATTTTTTAAAATTTAACCTGTTTTTTTAACAGTTAATATTTTTAAGTATATAATTATTAACTTTATTACTTTTATATAAAATTTATATAAATTTTAATATTTATATTATATTTATATAATATATTAATAATTAATATTAAATTAAATATAATAATTATATTATTATAATAATTAAATTTTAACATTAAATGGTTATAATATGTTAATTTTGCGATTTAAGTTTGTTATTGCATAATATTATTACGGTTAATTAATTTTAATATTAAAATATTATAATATATTAAATTTAAAATTTAACTTAAAATTATTATATAAAAACTGGTTTTTAATAACTTAAAATGGAATTAAAAAATATTAAATATTTATATTTTAAATGAGTTAATTTTTTAATAAATAATATATAATAAAAAGGTTAAGTATAAAGTATTTATATATTTAAATGAAAGGTTTAAAGTATTTAAATAAAAAAGGTAATATATTTATATAATATTGGCGTTAAAATTGGAAATATATTTAAATATAAAATAATTATTAAAAAAAGAATAATTATTGGAAAGGAAATAATTATTGGTAATAAAATAATTATTAAAATTAAAATAATTATTAAAAATGGAAATATTGTAAATAATATAATAATTATTTGTATAAAATTATCTCAGGTGACTTTAAACTTAAATCTCGTAAAAGCGGGTTACGCTTGTTTGCGCCACGTAACGCATGGCCCGTATAATTGTATTTGTAGGTCACAAGCGAGGCGTTTTACGAATTTAAGTTTAAAGTTGCTTTAAACCCGTAAAAAACATTTGGCATAAAATTGTTAATAAAAAATAAAAAATAACATTTTTAACAATTTAATAAATTATAACAACGTACAAAAAAGCTTCTTTTTTAATAACTTGATATTATTGTTAATTTTTTTTTATCTTTTTAACTTTTTTTCATATTTATACGACGTTACGTTATTATATACCAAGCTTTAACGTTAAAAAAAACATCTGGTAAAAAAATGGTAAAAAATTAACACAATTAATAACACAATCAACAAATTAATTAATAACATAATACCACATATAAAATATCTTTTATTTTAACTTTAACCTAATAATATTATTATTTAAACTTTCCAGCCTTTTTTTTATATACCCGTATAGCTTTAACGCGTATTATAACGCATGTTATAACGTATATTACAACCAATACGTTACAATTAATACGTTGTAACCAATACGTTACAACCGATATAACCGATATTACAATTAATGTTATAATTAATCTTAACTCGAAACATATATGTTTAATCAATAAACTTAATAATAAAGTTAATAGTAATAATTATATAGTTTATTATTTATTATAAAAACGCGTTAACATTATAATAATTATAATAATAATTTTAATAATTTTTTATGCCATAAATTTAATTTTTAAGAAAACGGGTCCCAGTAAAGCCTTAAACCAAAAATTCGATATTGTTTTAAAAAGTTGTGATTGGTTAAAAAATGGTGTGGTTAAAAAGGTACAACCCTTTGAACCAATTTAAATTTCTGGTTTAAGGTCATTTAAAATAAGTATAAAAATAATTAATTATAAAATAATAATTATGTATAAAAAAATAATAATTTTTAAAAAAATGGCTTTTTTATAAAAAATAATAATCTTTAAAAAAATGGTTTTTTTATAAAAAATAATAATTTTTAAAAAAATAATTTTTTAATAAAAAATAATTACGTATATTATTATAATATTATCCATTTTAACGTTTATTATAACTAATATGATAATTTATATAAAGAATTATTTTGAGCAATTATCCATTACTGCTATGGTAGGTAAGTAATTATAGCTTTGGCTAAAACTTCGGGGATTAAATGTTTGGCTTCCTTATAGGTAAAATTCGTTATGCCACCAGGCAAACATCTTAGACTCTCATTTTCTAAATGCTTTAACACTCCACCTCCACCAACCGGTAAAATCTTGAGTAGCCACGTCTATGCCGATATCTTTGAGTGCCTTCGTGCTGAGGTGGCAGTCGTACGGCCTCTGGACGGAAGCATTCGGGTCGTTCCCTTCGGTATTGGGCTCGATGGCTGCGATCGATAGACCCATGATTTCGCCGAAGAGCTGGCAGATCTCATACTTGGTATACTTGCTCTCTGAAGAGAATTGTAAGATATAAGGTAATTTAGATGGATCATCCGTGCTTAGATATTTCAGGGAAATATCTATTCCCAGGTGTTAGCGATGAATAAGCGAACTTAACCCAGGAAACTGTGTTAAATGCAAAGAGAAACATACCGTAACACACCCGTCCTACATCTTCGGTCTACTACGTGTCAGTATCCCACACAATTATATTGGAGTGTAGTTTCGTGGAAGGGATGAAACAGCGGTAAAAGCCATTACAACATACTGCAAACATGTTAGCATCCATCGAGAAAAGAGTACATGCAAAAATAATTTCGAAGACATAATATTTCAAACTTACCATTGGTAGGGTAACGGAGAGCCCAGTGGTCCATCTTAATCTTAGCACCTGGTTCTTGTGCTTTCCAGACAGATTCCATAAGCACATTCACAGCGCTCTCAGATGGCACCTCGGCATCACCGTATAATACGGGAACACGTAGGACAACACCAAGACCTGCCTTGCCAGCGCGTTGATACTCCTCCAGTACAACCTGCTCCCCATCTAGCTTCGTCTGCCCGTATAAGTTGGTAGGTTGCGGCTTTGCATCCGCCTCGTACGGTGCCTCGCCAGGCTTTCCCGGGAAGACATAGTCGGTGGATATATAGATTAGGAAGATACCGCGCGCTGCGCACAGGGAAGCAAGTCTCCTAGTAGCTTCGACGTTTAGGGCGCGCGTCCCCTCGGGATCGTTGTCACACTTGTCAGGGAATCGGTTCGCGGCGCCTAGACAGTGTTAGTTTCGCGCGAATCCATGGGCGAGTGAGTGGAATGGGCTATAACTGACAGTGAACTACAACTTGTGGCCTTGGAAGTGAAAGATAATGTTAACAGGTAGGTAAAATCTTATGAATAGACGGCAATCTTAGTATAGGTATCACATACTTAACATTGTCAAGGGTAGCCTCTACTTGCTCTGCATTTACTAGATCGACCTTGAGGATCGATGACCCGTCGGCGCGAGAGTAACCTGTCCCTTTAACGTTCCACTTGCCTCTTTCGAAGGCCCTTACAACCTGTCTGCCTAGTAGGCCAGTGGCTCCGGTGACCAATGCAGTTCTATCGGACATCTCTGATAAGCAAGGCTTTTGGTAGTTGAGGAGATGAGTATAGCTTTAGGCCAATGCTTCAAGGTTAATAGCACGAAAGAAGCTTGGAGGGGTAGCTTTGATTTGAGATGCATAATGTACTATCTATGTAATAGCGGGGGTGGGGCCATCAATAGCTCTACTGCCCTGTAGAGTGGGGCCATTATAGCTTTTTTTCCCTACGTGTAGTTGTTTAAGAGTCTAAGACTACCTACCTATGTATTTTACGAGGTTTAATCAGGAATAGGAATAGGATATAGCCATTGCCTTCTTTTCTATAACAAGACCCCATCACCACTCTAATTTCGAAGCTCCCCTCAAATCATCCACATTCAAGATATCTGCGCCCTCTTCCATTAACGTGTGCCTGACTTTGTTTCTGATACCAATTGGCCAGCTAGGCGTATCCCAATATCGAACCTTTAGTCCTCTGCGATGAGCACCCTTGATCTGGCCGCGAATCGTACCAAGTTGTTTTTCACTGAAACCGCCTAGGACGATACCTATACTACCTGCAAAGCTCGCGCTCGCATAAAATGAATTAGAGTCATTATAGATAGGAACTTCGGTAGACTTCGTGTCCGAGGCGTCTGGATCCTCCCACATATCTGTTAGAGGGGCATCGAAGAATGCGTCTCTATACGTCGCGTTTTCTGCGAGTAGATCGAACGGCGTATTCCCCGTCCCAACAACGGTTACTTGGCGCTGATGGATAACCCCATTGTCAAAGGAAGTTAACCAACCCCTCGACCTCAAGGGTTCGAGCTGTGCTAGGACATGTGGCCAAGTCTTAGCCCCGTCAGTCTTCAAGTCCACAAGGAGAATCACTGTCTGTTCTGGGTCGTAGTCGAAAACACCCCGACGTGTATCGTTATAGAATTGTGTTTGAGGGTTTGTGCGATTGAGTAGGTCCACTAGAGGATTTACGTAGAGAGACGTCAAGGTGCGATTTGGAGTTAAGGCTGCCTCGTCATGTCCAACGTAGAGTTCCGGGCCGTCATCAAAAAGCCAAACATCTGCTTCGACCCCGATACAACCAGCGTGTAGGGCCGAGAAAAGAGGCACCTTGCGCCAATAGTCGTTATGCGAGTGACATCGAATCGGAACAACATCACGGAGAAAGTCTGTAGGGTACCAAGCCAACCCCTCTGTTCCTGTATCCGGCTTTCCCCAGTTCACAAAAATTTTGTCTGGGTCATCTTCTAGACCCCATAGACTCCTAGCGATAGAGAGGAGCAAGCTTATGAGCAAGATAGAAGCTCTAGATTTCTAGGTTAGTTGTGCGAATTGACGCAGTCTTCGTTTAGATAACAACGCCTACAATATGACCAACCCCCAAACGCTACCGCATGTGAGATAGCTTTTCCAGCGTTGCCTTTTTAGGTCCGATTGTACTATTTTATCCGCTGAGCCTATCCTTGGTGCAGTAAGGTCCTCATTCTCTTCGGGTTCATCGACAGGTACATAGTCATGAGAACGTTGCCGGTTCCAGACGTTACTTAAAGGTAACTTCATTTGGGAGCGCTAGTTCTTCTTATATTATCAGGCTAGGCGTGGCTTATTTATTTTACCCGGGTAGGAAAGATGGAATATTCTTAGTCGGCCACCACTCTAATTGTCTGTTTGACTCGATGATTAGGTACTCTTTGTACTCGGCAATACGTCTCTGACGTCAGTTTGAAAGCAGTGAAGGATAAGACCGAAGTTACATCAAGTTTACTTAATTAGAGGCAGAATAGTTAAATATAGATATCGAGGAGGTATATTCAGTAGGTACCTAGGATATGATGGATGATGGCAATAGGTTTAGAATGGCTGAATGGTACAAGTCTGTCAAGGTTTATGGGTAATTCGGACTTGGCTGCTAGTTTAGAGTTGGTCCCTGATCTTATCTCATTTAAGTGGGGCGAATATGCTAGAGCTTAAAATGTGGGGTTAACGTACTCAAAAATTTTGGAGCTCGAAATTCATTGCCAATCTCTCAACTTCATTGACTTCAAAGATCACAATCTAGATCAAGATGCCGCATAAACATACACGCAGAGAAAAGGACCCTTCCACGTAAGTACGGTCCTGCCCTGTTAACCCAACGGCTGGCTAATTTCCATACCTAGATACGATCTACCCCCTTCGCAGATCGCAAAGCCTTTACCAGTAACGTCGCAATCGCAGAAAAATGATGCAGGGAAGCAGGCCCAAGGCCAGCCTGGGAAGGGCCAAAAGCGCAAGAGAGATGTGAAACAGAAAGATGATGCGCCTCGAGCATTCAAAAGGCTAATGGCATTTGCCGGAGGCAAGAAACCGCGGTCTGGATTAGATAACGGTGATGAACCATCCAAAAAAAGCAAGAAGAGGAAAGCTGATGCTGAAACAAACACCGAGGTCGAAACCAAGACAGAAACAAAGGCGGAAAAACAACTTCCTAAAATCCAGCCTGGCGAGCGTATGTCGGATTTCGCGGCTCGAGTAGATGCTGCGCTTCCTGTCAGCGGTTTGATCAATAATTCGGTTAGGAATGGCAAAGATCCTCTAGGCCTAAAAGTATGGAAGACAAAAAAGGAAAAGAAGATGCACAAGTTATACGACGAATGGCGAGAAGAAGATCGGAAGATTAAGGAAAAGAGAGAAGAAGAACTTGAACTCTTAGCAGAGAAAGAACTAGAAGATGAAGAATCAGGTGTCACATGGAAACTCGACTCGCAGAGTGGTGGTAAGAAGAAAAAGAAGGGGAAGAGGGCAAAGTATCTGGGCGAGGCTGCTAGCGACGAAGAGGATCCGTGGGAAGCATTGAAGAAGAAACGCGGCGAGACGAAAGCCGGCTTGCACGATGTCGTTAAGGCGCCGCCGGAGTTTACCGTCAAGCCGCAGAGGAAGATGACCGTTAGAGGCGCAGCGGTTGAGATTGACGGTATTCCGAAGGCTGCGGGAAGCTTAAGACGAAGAGAGGAGTTACAGACTGTGAGGGATGATATTGTCGCCTCCTACCGGAAGTTGATGAGCAAGAAACGGCCATCTTTACATACGACCTAATATTAGAGTGTGTCTCATATCAGCTTTGAACAACATAGATACCCTAAAGTCACGAGAATCTGCGATATCATTGCGAATATGCAAATCTAGCTGGGATATTGCCTCTAATGCCACTTGTAGTGTGGGTAGCAATCGGCCATTTGGCTATCAAATATTATTTTGTAACCTGTCTTCTCTTAGGTTCCAGGAGGACACCAAATGGTCGCTTCCATCCCCCAAACCCGCGAAGGAATACGCAAGGCTTTCACTCCCTCTCCCTCGGTGCCAAAGTCCCGTTGCCTAAGGTCTCTCTTTTATTCAGCAGTAGCGAATCTTATTACCTCATCGACAATTAACCTCGGACACGGTCACAATGGAATCTCATCATCCACGTCGCGGCCTACACTACGTCACGGCGCCGCCTACCGAGGGAGGCCGGTCCGAGTATCACATGACTCAACTAAGGTCAATTAGTATGTTGGACAGTTGTGAGGTATCTCTAGGGGGCTGCTGTCGTCAATGATGTTAGAGATCTGGCTGAACAATACCGAAACAGCGCTATTCAAAATGCAAACTCCAAAGCGTATCAAGCGAGAACAGCAGCTACTTAGACAGATCCTACCGAAACATATTCTAGTGATCTTCGAACTTCCCGCGAATCTATCGAGCACATAAACTGCAATGATTTGCGGAGTATTAATAGAGCTCTTTAATAATACATTGCTGGCTCCACTAACGACCCTCAAGACGAGAACAAGGCAAATAGTAGATACCATAGCGGAGGGGGGGGGTTTCGGAGAATGGTTCCACCCACGGAATGGTTTTGTGGGGTGGAACGTTTTTAAGTTTTAAGGGCTTTAATTGGCTAGATTTTGAAATAAATAAGTCTGGATTTAAATTTTTAAAACTTATTTTAAAATTATTATTTTAAATTTTATAAAACTATTTTATTTTATAATATTATTTTAATTTTTGTAATTATATTATTAATTTTTTATATATTTTAATAAATATTATTTATTAAATTAATATTTTTATTTATATTTAATTTTATAATTATATATTTATTTTATTTTATTATATTTTTTTTATTATTAATTAAAATTAATTTATAATTTTATTTTTATAATAAAATATTAATTTAATATATTTTATTTTTTAATTAATTTAAATTTAATTTAAAAAGTAAATAATTATTTTAAAATTTATTTAAATTTTATAAATATTTAATAATTTTAATATATTTATTTTATTTTTAAAAATGGTTAATATATTTTTTATTAAATTTTTAATTTAATACGAAAATTTTTTAAATTATATTTTAATAAAAATTAATATATAATTATTTATATATTATATTATATAATAAAATAAAAATATAAAAAAATATTAAAAAAATTAAATTATTTTTTAAATTAAATTATAAAAGTTTATATTAGTTATTTTTTTAAATTATTTAATATATAGTTTTAAAATGTTTTTTTTACTTTTTTTAAACGTATTTTTTATAAAAATTTACTTTATATATTTAAATTTAAAACTTTTAAATTTTATATATAAATTAAATTATATATTTTTTTTTTAATAAATATTTTAATATATTATAAAAAAAATTACGTTTTTTTATTAATATATTATAATATATTAATATTAAAATTAGTATTTAATTTTTAAAACGTTTTAATAAAAAATTTACTATATTATATTATAAAATCAAGTTTATATAATAATTATATAATATATAATTAAAATATATTTATATAATTTTAAAGTAAAAATTACACTTTAATAATTAAAATTAAAATATTATATAAAATATACTTTTTAACAAATTTATATTTATTTATATTAATTTATAAAATAAGTTTTAAATAATTTTATATAATTATAAAAAATTAAAATAGTAATTATTAATATAGAAAAATTATAATTAAATATTTTAAGCTTTTTTTTTTAATAAAAAATTAAAGTTTTTTTTATTTAACTTTAAAATAATAAAAATATTACGTTAAAAAAATTTAATAAATATATTATACCTTTTTTTAATAAATATATTTATAAAATTTTTAATTTAATATTTTAAATAAATTTTTTTTTAATTTATTATAATATTAACGTTTAATAACGTTTTAATAAATTTGAAATTTATAATTTATTATTACTTAAAAATAATTTAAATTTAAATTTTATAAAAAATATATAACGTTAAATAAATAAATATTTTATTAATATTTTTTAAAATTAAAATTTTAACGTTAATAATTAAGATTTTAATTTAATTAAAGTTATTTTATTTTAATATTAATAAATAATTAATTTAAAATTATTAGAAAATAATATTAAAAATATACCAGGATTATTAAAAAAAATTATTTATATAAACGGAAATTTTATATAATTTTAATAAAATAAAAATTATAAAATATATTATATTATTTTACATTTTTTTAATATATAAAAAATTAATAAATTTTAAATAAATAATAAATTATTATATATATAAAATTATAAAATATTAATATAATTTTTTATAAAAATTTAATTAATTATTTATTATTATTTTTTTTATTTTTAATTATATTTTATTTAATTTTTTTTTTTTATTTTTTTAAATTTAATATTGTTATAATATTATGTTTATAATAACAAATTTAATAAATTAATAAATAAATTTTATAAATTTTTTATTAAACTTTTATATAGTAATAATAATTTAATAAAATTGATAAGATTTTTATACGGTAATATTAACTTAATAAAATTAATAAAATTTTTATATAATAATAATAGTTTAATAAAATTAATAAAATAATATTATGATTTTAAAGAATTTTATTATTAAAAAAGTTAATATATAAAACTTAAAAAATTATTTTAAGTTTTTTTTAAAAAGTTTTATATTAATGGGAATATATGGGGCGTTAAGCCATTTTAAACATTTAAAGATAATAAAATAATAAAATTTTATTTTAATTATTTTACGGGATTATTTAACGATATTAATGTTTTTATTTTTTAATAATTTTAAATATATTTCCAATATATAATTTCGGAAATAATAAAATATTATACAAATATATCCGGTTTATGGTTTAATTTACGGTAAAATTATATTAATTATTAATTTATTATCAATTATTTTTAATTTAATTTATTATATAACATAATTTAATTTTTTAATTTTTATTTTATAAATATTTAAATAAAATTAATAATTATTAAACCGTAAGTTTATTTTATATATTATATTATAATATTGGTAATTTTTTTACGATTTTATATAAAATTATTATTAAAAAGTTTATTTATTAAATTATTTAAAATAAGTTATTATTATAGTTATTACGTAATTGTATAAAATTAAACTTTATGTTTAAAACTTTATAAATTAATAAAAAATTAAAATTAATTTTTTAAATTAAATATTACCGCTTTATAATAATTACCAATATTAAAAAAATAAATAAAATGGATAATTAATTTTGTATTATAAATAATAAACAAATCTTTAACATTTAATTTTATAACGGTATTATAATTTAATATTTTACTTATATTATTAAAAATTTAAAATAAAAACTTATTATTAACTTTTATAATAATATATAAAAATAATTAAAGTTTAAAATTTAATTGGTATTTTTTTTATTTAATCTTTTTAATTATATTATAAATAAAAATAAATTTATTATATTAAGTTTAAAAATTTACTTTTTTAAAAATTTATAAATAAAATTATGGAAAATATTACGTTATATTTATATAACCGATATTATTTTAAAAAATGAAAGTAAATTATTGGCATATTATTTCCTTAAATTATAATATAATTTATATTATAATATTATTAAAATATGCCGATTTAAAGATTAATAAGTAATTAATTTTATATTAATTATTATAAAATTATATTAAAAAAGTTAAGTTTAATTAAATTAATAAATAAAGAAAATTAAAATCGTTTTTAATTAATTTATTATAAAAGCATTAGTAAAATATTAATAAAGATTATATATTATAATTAAAAAAAAAAAAGAAAAAATTAATATTATTTAATTATTATTAAATATGGTTAAATAAACGGTTAAAAGTATATTTTATTATGGTTTTAATAAATAAAATAAGTTTATTAAACGTTTAACATTATTTATATATAAAGTAAAAATATAAGTGTAATATATTAATTATTTAATTATTAAGGTTTTTAATATTAATTTAAAAGGGGTTTTAAACGTTTTTTATAAATTTAAAATTATTTTATTAAAATTTTTTATTATTTTTTACTGATTTATTTTGTTTAAATATTTAATAATATTAATTACGTAATATGGTAATAAATAATATTTTAACTTAATATTTATTTTAAATTTTAAATTATATTAAAATTAAAAATATAACGGAATATTAAAATAATTAATTTTTAAATTATTTGGTAAAAGTAAATAATATTAATTAATAAATATAATAAATGGTATAAGAAATTAATTTTAATATATACCATTTTAATAAATATTATTATAATATATAATAAATATTTTTATAAATGTAAAAAAATGAAAAAATTATTTATATTATTTTTATAATATTAAATATAAAAGAATTATATAAATAAATTATTTATTACTTAAATATAACATATATAAAAAAAATATATAATAATTAAAAATATTATAAATAAAGGAAATAATAATAATAAAATATATTGGTTTTATAAAAAATTAAATTAATATAATATAAAAAAAGTTATAAACATAAAATAATAAATTTTTATATTTATTAAATATAATATAAAATATATATAAATAATTATAAGTTTTATAATTTAAAATTATATAGTAAAAAAATGGTAGGTTATTTAAAATGGTAAAAACGTAATTAAAGTTTAAATTTTAAATTTTTAAAATAAAATTAATTGGTAAAATGATATAAAAAATAATAATAATAAAATTATAATATTTATTAAATATTTACGGATAAAATTTAAAAATAATATTAATATATTTTTTAATAAATTTTATATATAAATATTATAATTTTTATTAAATTATTATATTTAATATTATTAAAATGTTTAAATTAAATTAATAAAAAAAAGTATTAATTATATAAAATATATAAAAAATAAAATGTTAAAAGTTTATATATAAAGTATATTTAGTAAAATTATTATTTTATAAAAAGAAAAAAGTAATTAATAAAATAATATAATATTTTATAATTTTATATTATAAATAAAAAATATGGTATTTAAAAATTTTTTTATATTAATTATAATAAAATAAGATATTTTTTTTATATATTAAATTATTACTTTTTATTATATTATATTTTAATATTAAATATTATTTTTATATTTAATATAATATTTTTAATATTTAATTATTTACTTTTATATTAAATAAATTAATATAAATTTAATTAATATTTAAAAATAATAATATTTTATTTTAATTATATAATATTAATCGGTTTTATTTATTTAAATTTATAAATATTATATTTTAATTATTTTTATTTTTTATAAAAAAATATATAAAAAAACGAATATAAATTAATTTATATAATATTATTATAAATATTATAAAAATTTATAAAATTTATAAAATTTATAAAATTTATAAAATTTATAAAATTTATAATAATTTTATTATTATTAATAAATTATATATAAAAATAAATATAAAAAAAATTTAAAAGGTTTATAAAATTAATAATAAAATTTTTTTTTTTTATATTTTATTATTATAAACTATATATATAAAAAAAAAATAATATAATATAAAATAATATAATTATACAATATTTAAATATTAAAATATATTTTAATAATATTTTATATAATATAAATTTATTTATTATATATAATATATTATAAAATTTACATTTTTATTTAAAAATAATTAAATTATATTATTTCTTTTTTTATTATATTTTATATTAATATTTGTTATATTAAACTTATTAATATAATTGTTTTTTATTTTATTAACTTAATTATTTAATATTTAAGCCGTTTTTTTTAACATTTATTTTTTACAATTATACGGTATATTTATTTTTTTGGCTTTTTTTTTTAATTTAAATGATTGTTATATATTTAAAGATTTAATATTAAATATTATATTAAACTTAATTATTTGATTTAATTTAGTTTGTATAAAATCCCAGGTTTTAATAAAGTTTTAAGTTTTTATAAACTTTTATATTTTTTTAAAAAGTTTAAGTTTTATTAAAATATTAACATTTATAATATTAACATTATTTTCTTTATTTTTTTCTTTAATATAGTTTTTTATAATATTAATAATAATAGTTTTATTTTATAAATTATCTTTTATATTCACTTATTTATTACATATTTTTACTTAAATATTTTTTACTTAAATATTTTTTAATTTTACTTTATAATTATATACCTTTATTTAAATATTTTTTAACTTTACCTTATAATTATATATATTTATTTAAATATATTTTACATTTATAAATTTTATTTTATTTAAATTAACATTATAAATATTTTTTAAGTTAAAATCACCGGATAATTAAATAATATTAATATAAAAATCGTTTATAATATTATATTTACATTTAATATTTGTAATATTAAAAATATTAAATTTATTAAATATATTATTATAATTATTTATAGTAATTTTTTTAAATATAATGGTTTTTTTTTATATATTATTTTAACATTATTCCGTTATAATTAAAAGCTTTTATTTATTAATAAATAAGTTATTATCTTTTAAATTTAAAAATTTTAATAATGCTTTTACTTTTTTTAATAAAAGGGATTTAAAATTATTACATTTATTTAAATTTATAACCTTTATTTATATAATATAAATAAATTAATAAATTGGTATAAACAAAGGTTTTAATATAAAATTAACTAATAATACATACAATAACCAATCAAATTAATTTAATTTGATAAATTTATTTTTATTAAAAAAAAATATAAATTTAAAATTTTTTTGTAAATTTTTATAAACGGTATTGTTTATATTCCATTTGTTATACTTAAAATTTCCATTTTTATTATAATTAATAAAAATTCTTTTTTTAATAACCTTTATAATATAAAACCAGTTTAACTTAAAATTTTTATTTTTTTTACTTTTTATTAAAATAATTATAAATAAAATAAAAGTAATATAAATATGTTATAAAAAATAAAATATTAAACTTTTTTTATTATTAAACGTAAATTTAACGTTTATAACTTTATATATTATACGGTTTTATATATTTTTAAAAATATTTATGTTAAAATAACTTTTAAATTAAATGTAAAAAACTTTGGCGTTTATTATATTTGTTTAACTGCGTTTTATTTTTTTTAAATAATTTTGGATAAATTAATTAATATAAAATTAAGTATTTATTAGTAAATTTTTATTTATTATAATTATTATTATATTTATATAAAATTATTATATTTATATAAAATTATTTAAATAAAATTTTATATTTTATATTTTTATAATTGTAATATATATATTTACGAAATGTTTTAAAAATATTAAAAAATATATTAATATTTTTATAAGTTTTTTTAATTATTTAACCCGTACATGTTAAACTTTGGAAAGTAAATATATATTTTTACAATTTTTAATTTAACCGTTTTTTAATTTAAGTTATTTTTTATTTAAACAATTTAAAAAAATCGCCGTTTTTTGGTTTTTATTAATATAAAAAATTAATATATGTTTTAATAAAGTTTATAATATTAGTTTGTTTAAGTTTAAAAAAGATTTTTAATTGTATTTTTTTAAAAAATAAAATTTAAACGTTTTTTTTGGTAAAATTTATAAAAAATATCAGTATAAATTATAATAAAATGTTATTATTATTACATATATAAAAGTTAATAACGAAGTTAATGTTATAATGATATAACTTAAAAAATTTAAATTAAATAAAGTTATAATAATAAATATATAACGTTGGTTATTTTTACGTGTTATAATACAAGTACCGCGTATGGGTATTAAAAAAAAACTGTTATTACGAAAAAACAAATTTGGTATTTTATTATTTATTTTATAATATAATTTTATTAAAAATATATTAAATTTTATTTTTATTTTAATCGATAATAAAAAATAATTTAATATATTTATTTTTACGTTTTATAATATAAATTATTAAAGTTTTAAATATAAAAATTAAATTAAATTTTAATATTTATTATTTAATATGTTTAGAAATTTTAAAAGTTATATATAATTAATTATAATTATTAAAATAAAGTTTTTACTATTACGTTAATATATTAATTAAAGCATTAAAAATCCGAAATTGTAGGTATAAAAAGTATAAAATGTTAATATATTAATATTAAAACAAGTAAAATAATTAACTTATTTATAATGGTTATTTTTTATTTTATTTTTTATTTTTTTATTAATTTTATTTGCAACTTTTTACATATATACATTAATATTTAATTTTAATACGTTAACTGTTTTTAAATACGTTATTTTACATTATATATATTTACGTAATTTAAATATTTGCATTTTAATTATTATTATTTACAAAAATGTTACATATAAAATAAAACGTAAATTTACTTATGTTTTAAACGTGTATATTTAAAGTATTATATAATTATATACATTTAAATATTAATATTAAATATGATATTAATAACGATATTAATAACGATATTAATAATAATATTAATAATAATATTAATAATAATATTAATAATAATATTAATTTATATATAAATATTATAAATATAATATTAATTTTAAAGATTTTTAAAAATTAAAATAATATAATAATTAATAATAATTATAAAAATATAATAAATAATATTATATACGTTAATTATAATAATAATAATAATATATTAAAAAATGAATATAATAATAATAATAAAAATAAAAGTATATTATTTATATAAATAATAAAATAATAAATAAAATAATATATAAATTAATATGTTATAAAAATTATTAATTTAAATATAATATAATATAATAATGTTAAAAATAATATAAAATATATGGTAAAATTAATTTTAAATTTATTTGATATAAAAATTATTATAAAATATAATAATATATTTAAATAAATAAAATTATTGGAATTAAAAGCATTTAATAAAAACGACGATAATGATAAAAAAAATTTAAAATTATTAAATAATTTAAATTTATTTACGTTATTAAATATAATTTAAACTTTAATTACGTTTTAAGTTTTAAACGTTAATAATGGTAATATACCCGATATTTTATATCTTTTTAAAAATTAATATAATTAAAAATTAAATATATTTAAATTTAAAATAATAATTGTTATTTATATAAATTGTATTAATATAAATTATAATAAATAAGTATTTTTATATAAAATTTTTATATTAATTTGTAATAAAAATGGTAATAAAATTAATAATATTTATGTTTTTTTAATAATATTAATTATTTTATAATAATAATTTTATATTTATTTATTTTTTTTGTTAATGTATAAAGTAAAAATTTTATTTAAAATCAAAAAAATGTTTATTAAATTAAAGTTTTATTAAATTAAAACTTAAATAAAACTAGTATATTAAAATTAAAATAAAAAATAAAACCATAAAAAATAAAAAGTAAAATTTATAAAGGAAATTTTTATACTTATAACCAAATTAACGTTTTTTAATTTAATTATTTTATTTAAAACTTTTTTAATTTTTAATATTAATAATAATATATATTATAAATTGGTTATATTTATTAATAACTTTACGAAATTTTATTATAAATATTATTGGTTTAAATTAATTTATATATTAAATGGTAATTATATTTATTTTAAATTTTAAATTATAATTTTTTTTAATGATTAAATATATTATTAATATATTAATAATAATTGTTATTATTAACTTATTAATAAAAAAAATTTTAAAATTACCGATTTATATATTAAACGTATATATAACATTAGGTTAAATATGTGTAAAAAGTTTTATATAAAAAAAAGTAAAATTATTAAAATATTATAAATTTAAAATTATATTTATTAATATTGCAAAAATAAACGGTTAAATAATTTTAAGTTAAATTTAAAACTTTATAAAAATGAATTAATATTGGTTTTAAAAATTATATATATATTGGAAATAAATGTATGGTTATTAAAGAATATATATTTAAATTATAAATTTAAAAAATATTTTAATAATTTTAAACTTTTTAAATTACGGTTTAATATAAAAAGATAAATAAAATAAAATATATTTTGGTTAAAATATAACATTTATATAAAACTGTTAATTAAAAATAGTTTTAATAAATATTGGTTTATTTATTATATAATTGTGTTTGGTTAAAAGGTAAATAAAAACTTTAATGTATATGTTAAAATTTCATCGACAGATAGTCGCAAACTTTTGATCCGTCTCGAAATTTTGTTTTGGTATGTGGGGGCTAAATTTAAAGGAAAAAAAAAAAAAAAAAAAAAAAAAAACTGTCCGTTAAATCTTTCCGAAGGAACCGCTTAAACTTCTAAGTCCGAGAGGCGGTTACCCTGTAAAAAAAAAAAAACTTTTTTTATTTTTTTTATTTTTTTTATTTTTTTTATTTTTTTTATTTTTTTTATTTTTTTTATTTTTTTTATTTTTTTTAATTTTTTTATTTTTTAATTTTTTTATATTTTTTTTATTTTTATTTTTTATATTTTTTTATTTTTATATTTTTTTTATTTTTATTTTTTTATTTTTTTTTATTTTTTTATTTTTTAAAGTTTTATTACGATTATTTTTTTTATAATTATTTTTTTTAATTAATCTTTTATTATTTATTTTTAAGTATATATATTTTTTATTATTTTTTATTATTTTTTATTATTTTTTATTATTTTTTTTATTATTTTTTTTTATTTTTAAATACCGGTCATTTTTTAAATTGATTATTTGTAAGGTTATTGTCATTTTAGTTGATTATGTAAGCATATGGCTACAAGGTTACATGTAAAGGCTAAAGGCGTTAAGCAGATGTATTTAATTAAAACACATTACCGGTGTAAAGATTAAAAGTAATACACTTAATTAATTAATTTTAAAGTGTAAAGGCTAAAAGGGATACACTTAATTAATCAATTTTAAAGTGCAAGGGTTAAAAAAGATGCACTTAATAAAAACATTCGGATAATGTAAAAGCGATGCGGGGTGTAACCAATTAAATTTGTAAGTGTTAAGTTTTATTAGTTTATCGAGATTTTATCAATAGCTTTATCAATTTCCGGGTATTTTTTACGTAAGCACATATAAATTCCTTATTAATTACTTGACATTTATTTATTAATTACTTTATTAATTACTTTATTAATTAAAAAAGTTTAAACGTAATATTTTTTCGGAAAAATAAAAGAAATAACATTTTTTTATTATATTTATTTTATATGCGTTAAATTAAAGTTTTAAACTTATAATCGAGTAATATTTAAAAATGGAATTAATTTTTATTTAATATAATATTTATTAAAATTATTTTTTATATAAATTTTATTAATAAATTTAGTATTTTTGGTAATTTATATTAATTTTTAATAAATAATTATATTATATTAACCGGATTATATAAAGTAAATTAATTTAAATTTAATAACATATATTTATTAATATTTAAATTATATAAATCAAATTTTATAAATATTATAAAAGTATTTAATAAATTTAAAATATTAAATAAAATAATAATATTAAATATTAAAAGTAAATATATTATAATTTATGTGTTTATTTTATATTATATAAAAAATATACTTTAATAAGTTAAAAATAATAAATTTAAAAACTTTTACAGGATTAAATTTTACTGTTATTATTTTATTATATTAATAAAGAATTTTTAATAATTTAACATTATATTAAATTTTAATGTTATTATATATAATAAATATTATTACCAGTTTAAACGTATATAAAAAACTATAGTTAATATATATAAAAATAAAGTTATAAAAGTTATATATGGTTTATAATAAAGAATAATTAATTTAACGTTATTATTTAAAACTATTTTTCCGGTTTTTAATTTAATATTTTTACGTTTATTTAATATAATTTATTTAAAATATACCGGATTAATTAATTTAATATATAATTTTATTTATAATAATATATTAACTTTTTTAACAATAAATAAATATATATTTAAATTACGAATATGGTTATTTTTATTTAATAAATAACAATTATAATTATTAAAATATTATTTGGTTAATTATAATATATTATCCCATATTATTTAATTTATTATTATTTTTTCTTTTTTTTATAACTAGTTTAAATCTTATTATATAAAAATTAATTTTTATAAAAAAACTTTTTAAAATTATAAATCAATTAATATTATTATTTAAATTTATATAATAATTGTTAAAAGTAACAGTTTTTTAATAAAATTTAAATTATTAAATATTAATTAAATTAATATTTTATAAAATATTAAAAAAATTAAAAAATTATTTAACTAATTTTATATATATATATTTAAATTTTTAAATTTATAAATAAAGTTTATTATATTTGTTTAAAAGTAAAATAATTAAAAGATTATTGGAAATAATATAATTACTTTAAGTTATTTATTATAATATTTTAACAATATATTTAAATTAAATATTTATATTATATTTTATTTTATAAATTTTATAAAAAAATATAATTTAATAATAAATTATAATATATTAATTAAAGAAAATTTATATCGGTAAGTTTATTTTATTTCATTTTTTTTTACATAATATAAAATTATATCTTTTATATATCTTTATTTTATAAAATTATTTAAATAATTATTAATATATATTTAAAATATATTATAATAAAATTAAGTTAATATTTAATATTTTTAAATTTTATAAACGTTAAGTTTAAAAAATAAATAAATATAATATCGAAAAAGTTTTTTTTAAAAAATAAAATATATAAATAATTATATATTTTATTTTTTAAAACGTTTATAATAAAAAAAACCTTAATATAATAGTTTAATTATAAAAGTTTTATATATAATATTTTACTTTATTTAAATAAATATTTTCTTACGTTAATTAAAACAAATTAATTAATATAATTAATATTAATATTAATATTAATAATATAAAAAAAGTTTTTATAATATTTAAAAATAATATATACGTTTAAACCATAATAATTAACCGCATTAACAAAAAAAAGTTTATATAAATTATATATTTCATTTAAAGTAATAATTTATTACTTATAAAAAACTATTAAATATTTTTTTTATTTATATTTAAATTTCGCATAATATATTATTATAATTATAATTATTTCATTTCGTATTTTACAAAATATAAAAATAATAATAAAATTATATAGTTTTATAAATTTAAGTTTAATAATAAATAAGTATTTATAATTTTTTTATTATTATTAAATATTTTTTTATATAAGATTTAATTAATAACTTATTTATTTTAATATAATATATAAAGTAATTAAAGTATAATATATTTTTAATAAAAATAATTATATTTAATATAATAGTAAAAACTATTTTAATTATATCGATTAAATTTTTACATTTGATATTTATAATAATATTTACATTTTTACAATAATTACGTTATTATAATAAATAAAAAAACGTCATAAATTATTAAAATTAAAAATATTACGTAAAATGGAAAACAAGTTAATTATTATTAAATTATTTAAACCATATTTGGTTAATGTTATTAATATTAACGTTATTAATATAAATTAAAACGTTTATTAATTATAAATAAAGTAAATACTTTTTATTTTTTAAATTAAATTAATTATAAAATATTAATAAATATTTTTATAAAATATTTAAAATAAATGCGTTTATTTATAACAAAATTTATTTTAATTAATAATTATTATAAAATTATAATATAAATATAACTTTTTTAAGAAAATTTAATGTTATATGGTATATATTAAAGGTTTAAATTTTGTTAATTGTATATAAATAACTTAATATTTTTAATAATTTTATTTTAAAAAAAAAATATTATTTATAAATTAATAACTTTTTATATTTTAAAAAATACATATTTTATTAATATTATAACAAATATTTTATAATTTAATAAATAAATATTTATACAATTATATATAAAATTTAATTAATATATTAAATTTTAAATGTTTAAAAAATGTTAAAATTTTAACAGTAAAATAAAATTTTACTTTATTTTAAATTAATATTATTATAATATATTAATTAATTATAAAGTTATAAAGAAAATTAAAAAAGCATATTATATTTTAAAAATGTTATAAAATAAAATTTTATTTTATTTTAAATTAATATTATTACAACATATTAATTAATTATAAAGTTATAAAAAAAATTAAAAAAATATATTATATTTTAAAAACGTTACAAAATAAAATTATTTTATTTTAAACTAATATCATTATAACGTATTAATTAATTATAAGGTTATAAAGAAAATTAAAAAAATATATTATATTTTAAAAACGTTATAAAATTTTATTTTATTTTATTTTAAATTAATATTATTATAATATATTAATTAATTATAAAGTTATAAAGAAAATTAAAAAGATATATTATATTTTAAAAATATTATAAAGTAAAGTTTTATTTTATTTTAAACTAATATTATTATAACGTATTAATTAATTATAAAGTTATAAAAAAGGTTAAAAAAATATATTATATTTTAAAAACGTTATAAAATAAAATTTTATTTTATTTTAAATTAATATTATTATAATATATTAATTAATATTATTATAATATATTAATTAATTATAAAGTTATAAAAAAAGTTAAAAAAAATATATTATATTTTAAAATATACCAAATAATATTAAATATTATTTTAAGTTTAAACTTATTATTAAAACGTATTAAATAATTAATTAATTATAAAATTATAATTAAAACAAAATAAAAATGTTATTATAAAAAGCTAAAAAGTAAATTATTTAATTTATTTAAAATATTAAACAAATATTTACCTTTTATATTAAAATTAATTATATAATTTTAATAATATTTAAAATATTATATAATTATATGTTATAAAATAAAATTTATATATATTAATAATTTTAAATAAAAAAATGGTTTTAATATGTAAAATAATATTGTTATATAAAATAATATTAATATATAAAATAATAATAATAAAAAAAATAATTGCAAATAATATAATTATATGGTTAATTTTAATGTTATTATTAAATAAAATGGTTTTAATATATAAAATGGTTTTAATATATAAAATAGTTTTAATATGTAAAATGGTTTATAATATGGAATGGTTTTAATATGTAAAATAATTTATAATATAAAATGGTTTTAATATGTAAAACGGGGAAAGCTGATTTTGTTGTTTTTATTAAGTGGAATAGTATTATTAGATAAAATAGTTTTAGGTTTATAGAATGGTTCTCCGTACCCCTAAACTTCCGCTATGGTAGGCTTGAATGTTTTATTATTATTAAGATTGAGTTAGGACAGGCGTTTTGGTCAACTCCGTTGCCTCGGGGGTCGAAAAGAAGAGGCGTCTGACACCAACTACGCATGTGTTTATAAGACCAAGGGCGTAAACTCGGATAGGAGTTTTTCATCGACCGTGACACACGGATTGAGAGGCAGGGGCCTAGTATGTAGTATATTGGGTGCTGTTTAAACCAATTCCCCATCCAAGAATATGGGGGATGATGCCCCCCCTTATACCCGCCTGCTATCGGACGGCTTCCCCACGAGTTAGCCCTATTGTCTCCTGACAGAATTTTCCAAGCTACGTTTTTGAATGAGAATGGTGAGTACTTTGCTACTGAATGGGTTCAGTCTACTTACAATATACACTGATCGTTCCATCAGATTAACTTCCAGATGCAAGATAAGTACCTAGGTATTGTCGAGTCTTTGAAACAGCAGGTCTTCATTTATCGGACCAATTGTCTTCGATGGCTCTGAAGAAAGCCTAACCAATTACCATGGCAAATTCGAGGGGCTGTGTCTTACGCGATTAGCCATGTAATAAGCTACGAGGCTTTCCGAGCTCCTCATGGAAGAATACAACGCTCACTAACTCGAATTCACCGTCATCTTTTCTATAAGCATATAATCACTATTCATACTAATTTTACTCCTAGACCTGAATCAAGTATATTGACATCGGTATCAAGATCAATTTTATATTACAGACGCATGTGAGAGGGCAGCTGCCTTGCCGCCATCATGATCCGGCTCATCCATTGCGGTGAATGGAAGTTCCACGAGTTTGATCTTTGCAATTTGCCTAGTTATGCCATTTTATCACACAGGTGGTTCAATGATGCAGGTGGGAATCCAGAAGAGGTGACTTATCATGATTTTCTGGCGCGGTTAAACAACATTAAACAAGGCAAAGCACGGAGCTGGGCAAAAGTCGAGAAGGCTAGGGATATCGCCTGGGGGCTCAATATCAGATGGATATGGATCGACAACTGCTGCATCAATAAAAAGGATGCACCAGAACTCTCGGAAGCAATCAGCTCTATGTATCAATGGTACGCACAGTCACAGGTCTGCATTGCGTACTTGAACGATATGGATAGGTCCGAACTTGGTCCTTCATGGTTTTTCAGAGGGTGGACGCTGCAAGAGCTAATTGCCCCATCCCAAGTCCTATTTTACAATAAGAGTTGGCGATACTGTGGGAGCCGGAATGGGTATAGAATTGAAGACGCATACGATATAGCCACAGATCTTAGTAGCACAATCTCTAAGATTTCAGGGATTGAGAGGGATCTTCTGAAACTAAACGACAATCATCGAATTAAACGCTGCTTACTTTCTATTCCAGCTTGTCAGAAGATGTCATGGGCGGCTAAGAGGGAAACAGCCAAAAAAGAAGATATGGCATACTGTCTAATAGGGATATTCGGTATTAATCATATGTACCCGAAGTACGGAGAAGGGGGGAATGCATTCATCCGGCTTCAAGAAGAGATCGTCAAGCAAACCAGTGATCTGACCCTGTTCGCTTGGGTAGTAAAGGACCTTAATAAGTGCGACCCTGACAACCTCTTGACGTACGACGATATCAATGGCAGTGATGATATTGAGCATGACGATCGTGTCTTCAAATTCCATCAGGCCCTCCATGGGATCTTCGCCTGTCACCCACGCGAATTTTCATCAGCTAATAACGTCAAACCTATACAACACGTCATGTATAATGATGAAATTACAGTTACCAGTAAAGGCCTCAAATTCACTACCGCTCTGTGGGGGACGGGACCAGATTCTCTATTTGCTATGCCTTTTTATTGTTACGATCAAACTCCTTCCTGCCCACTGGGGATCCATATGAGATGGGTCGGGGGCGACATTTATGCCAGAACAAATGTCACAAACACGATTTATCTGCCAACGGAACAAGCTCCTCCTCCGAGCCAGGACGACATTTTTGCTACGCATAAAATATACTACTTTTAAGACTGCCTCCGTGTCCTCCATAGAAATTCTATACGCATTCCTAAATTTATTTACAGCGAAAATGGGATAATAAAAGCTAGATAACTGGAAAGGACTAAAGTATTGCCGGGTTTTTTTTGGTATAAAAAACGTGATTTTTTAATAACACACGGAGCTAAATTCCTTTTAACTTATATAACATATTAAATAATTTAACAATAAAGTAAAACAGTTAATTTAATTTTAAAACTCGACCATTATTAAAAAAAACCTTTAATATATATTATACGTAAAATAAATATTAAAAATAATAATAAAATTATTATATAATAACCGTATAATAATAAAAATTTATTAACGTTTAACTTTTTATTTTTTTATAAAAATATAAAACGCTTTTTTATATATTTATTTTATATAAATTTATATTTAATTTATATTAATTTTACTTATACTTTAATAAAATTACTTTTTTTTACAATATTTTTATTTTTAAAAATAATAATTAATTAAAAAATTATTATAATATATATACGTTTTTATAATATTTTTTAATATTATTTTTTATAATTTTTATAAATTTTTCGTAAATTTTATTATTATTATATAATTTTTTTATTTTATATATAAATAATAAAAATAATAATAATATATATAAACATTATTTTTTTAATTTTTTTTTATTTTTTTTACCTTTTTATTTTTTTTTTTAATTTTTTAATTTTTTTTTAATATATTAATTTTTTTAATTATATTTAATTTACTTTTTATTAAAACTTATTATATAATATATTAATAATATTATTATACTTTTATATAATAATGTTTTAATTAACTTTTTACCGTTTTATATATTAAAATTAATAATAAATTATTTTTTTATAATTATTAAAAGTTTTTTAATTATATTAATTTATAATATAAATATGTTTTAAAAATATTAACATTATTTTAACATATATAAAAATTACCAATTAATTTATAACAATATTTATATTATTAAACATTTTTATTATATTTTTAAACAATACTTTAATTTTCGTTTTATATATTATTTTTTATTTTTCATAATTTTTTATTAACTTTTTTTATTAAAATAAAATTATTACTACGTAAAAAAAAATAATAAAATTTTTATAACAAATTAAAAACTATTAAAATATGAATAAAAAATATATTATAAAATACCAGCGTAAAAAAATTAAAAACTGTAAAAACCGATTATTAATTATTTATAAAAACCTTTATTAACAAATTATTAATATAATTATTACTTTTTAAAAAATTTATAATAATATAATATATTACATATAATTTTAATATATTATAAATTTCGGTTTTTTTTTACTTTTAAAATTTTTATTAATTTTATTTTTTAAAATTTTAATTTTAATATTAAAAAGTTTAAATTTAAATTTAATATTAAAGGTTTTTTTTAAACATTTATTATAATAAAAATTTTAAAAATCTTTTTTATTACTTTAATTACTTTTTTACATTACCGCATTTAACTTTAAATTTAAAATTATCGTATTAAAAAATTTATTAAAAGTTTTATTCGTTATTTTATAATTTACATTATAAATTATTTTTTTAATTAACTTTTTAACTTTTTTATAAATTTTTTTAATAATAATAATATTATTAATATAAATATTTTAATTATTATTACTTTTATTAAAAATATTATAAATAATATTATTTTTAATAAAAATACGTTAATAATAAATTAATCGCATTATTACAAAATTATTATTACGCATTTATTACATAAATTTTACTTATAATTAACTTTTAATTTTTTTAAAACATTATATATTTTTTTTTATAAATTATTATTATTAATATATTTATTTTTATTATTTTTTTTATATTTTAATATTATTTTAATTATAAATTTATTATTGTTAATAAATATTACCCGTTATTTTATAAATTTTTTATCAAATTTTTTATTATATAATTTTAAATTATTAACATTAAACATATTATATATTTTATATTATAATAATAATTTTAATTTATATATTATTTTATAATATTTAATAATTTTTTTAATTTTAAAAAGTTTTAAATATTTATTTATAAATTTATTAATTAAATAATATAAATTAAAAATAAATTTTAAAATAAAGGTTTAAATTAATTTAAAAAAACAGTTATTTACCGTATATATGTGTGGTTTTTTATACAAAACGAAAAAATTTACATTAAAATTAACCACTTTAATAATTAATTAAAAATTATCCATAACATTAATTAAAAACTTTATTAATATAATAAAACTTTTTATTAAATCACTTTTAATTTATATTTTTTATAAAAATTAATATTAATTATTTTTTTATAAATATATATTTTTTTTTATTTTTATTATATTATTTTATATAAATTTTATTAAAAATTTAAAATAAAATTACAATTATTTTTTTAATTTATTAAATTTTATTTATTATTTTTATTTTTTTAATTATATTATATTTAAAATATAATATTATAAAATTTATAAAATTTTAAAAATTATATTTATTATATAAATAAATTAAATAAATTAATATATTATATATTTATTTTATTAAAATTAATTTTTTTATTTAATTATTTTATTTAAAATTATAAAAAATTTATAAATAATATTTTAAATTTTAGTTTTAATATTTTATTTATTTATTTATTTATAAATAAAACGTTATATTTAACTGGTATTTTATTATAAAACAATAATATAAAATTAATTAAAATTTATTTATAAATAAAAACCTTTTATTTAATATAATATTTTTTAATAAATTTATTTATAAAAATATATATTTAAAAAATATATTAATTAATTTAAACGTTATAAATTTTTTTATTATTAAAATATATAAAATATATTTTAAAAATTTATTTATTATAATTAAAATATTATTATAACTTTTATTATTATATATTAATAAAACTAATAATTTAATAATAAAATTTAATAATATTTTTTTATTTAATTTATTTAATACCGGAAAATTTTTTAATTTTTTATAAAATAAATACTTTTTTATTTTTATTTTTTAATAAATTATATATATATTAATATAATATTTAACATTTTTTTATAAATTATTTTAATAATAACATTTTAATAATTATTAAATTATTTTTATTATTTTTTAATATTTTAACATTAAAACGTTATAATAATTTTAAAACATTTTATTACATAATTTTAAAAATATATAAATTTTATTTTTAAATTTAAATAAACCGGTTTTTAAAAATTATATTAACATTAATAAATTTCAATTATTTTATTAATTTTTTTATTTATTTAAAATTATAAAATTATCATTTCTTTATTTTTTATAAATTTTATTTAATAAAAATATATTTAATTTTTCGTTATTTTTTGAAATTATTAACATAAAACTATATTTAAACGTTTTTTTTATAATTATAACTTTAAAATTATTATTATTATAAAAATTTAAAATATTTTAATTATTTTTAAATTTTATTAAAATTTTTAATAACGTTTTTTATTTTATTTTATATATATTTAATAATAAAATATATATTTTTATAATTACTTTTTACTTAATTATTATAAAATTATTTATTATTATATTAAATATTTTTTAATTATTTTTAAATTTTATTTAAAATTT